>NC_056757.1:31190000-31490713 GCF_018687715.1 Carya illinoinensis
AGATAAGAATTAGATTCAACCAATCAAAATTAAAAGGTTGTCATTTATATTTTTACGTATGCACCCATGCATTCTGATAAAGATTATTTATATATCCTTGTAAATCCATTTGAAACAGTCTTATATATAAACCATAAAGGTGAGAAAGGTTTTTTTTTACCAATTAAATATTACAGATCACTATCTAATTATAATAAAAAAATTTACAGTTACTTTTACGTATTTTTTGCACACTCTATTAATACAATTGGCCGCTTAAGAGGCTCTAATATTGCTGGTATGTCTGAAAGAAGGAAAAACATGATCATCGGATCATGCTCCTCAATTTTACTCTTAGTAACCTATACCAAGATATGCATGGATATGATAGAAAGACTATTCATAGTTAGATATTCTTAAATTCACTTAATTATGAGTAATGCTAGATATAATTATAGGGTGAAGAAAGTCTCATGCACTCTCTTTGAAAAAAAATAAAATTAGTCATTAAAAAATAATTTTTTTATATAAGGTCCAGATTTATCTGCTTTTTTTAAAGGAAATTTGCACACTCTAAAACTGTAAATATTATTTTTATATTTCTTATCTATATAATGCAATCCACTGTAGAGTAGTAAATGAGTGGTAAGAGGGTGGTAAACTTATCATTATCCTACAGCTTTTGCGGTAGATCAACTGTTGTAGCAATGTGTCCACAATACTGTTCTCTGTGTCCATTCTTAAAATAAACGTACAGGGTACAATGTTGAGTACCATGAAACAATATTCGAACAAACTGTCTTTCCTAATATCAATGGATTTTGGTTGGATTGACAGTTCACAATTCAACATCTTGAAAAACTGTTTGGCAATCAATGCAAAGTGCATGAACAAAAAGGATTTTCTCAACTTGGGATCACGTTCTCCTTGACTAATGTAAAAAAGAACCCATCTTCCATGATTCTGTCTGTTGACATTACTTTTTTTCTTAATTTTCCTCGTGTAATTATAAAAGAGATATGAGTCGTTCTGGCAGGGCCATTAATATAAACATCATGGTTCGACAAATACTCTTTGTGCTTGCTCACTTGTATGGCAGGTAACAAAAGTCTTGATCTATAAACAAATGGTTGGAGCACTTTTCAAAGCAGATCAACTGTAACTCATGTTAACTAAATTAACATGATCCTAAGGAAAGTTGGTATAAAAATAGAGAGAACTGGGGGAAACATGCAATCAACATGATTCCTTGAACCAAACAGAAAATAAGCTTAATGACTAGAGAAATTGAAACTGGAATGACGTTCTCTGCCATAGTACAGAGGATCTTGCCATAGGTTCACACAATCACTATCAAGAATCAGATTATTCCAAAACAATGAAGAAAAATTATATAATAGTTGTGATGCAGAAATGTGCTCCCTAGTGATTGGTGACACAACTCCGAAGAAGCTTTTGAATGGAAAAACTAATCTAAGGTAGCTAAAGCACTATAAAAGTTAGGGTGCTGAGTTCACTAAAAATGAGTTACTGAGACAATTGAGTTCAACCATGTTTTCTTTTGAGATGTGAAATCAAGTATCAAGTTCTTGACAGTTCCTTTGAATTCTAAAGTCATGGTGGTAAACTCGGATGGATTAATGGGAAGCCACTAAGATATAAAAAGTGGCATATAATCTTGTGTTCTTAATAGCTCATTATCACACTTGTAAGAGATTCATGGAAGGGTTTTAACTTCTGAGTTTTCCTTCGCAAGTGGCATAAAACAAATATAGAAGTAGAGAGAAAAGGCAGAAAAGATGGAGACTTAAAATATAAATTTGTAAGTTTTGAATTTCAATTGGAAAAAAAGATACATAAAAAGTTAACAGACCTCTCCTCTTCACTTGGACACCATTTCAGGTCAATAATATTTCCCTTTGTACTGAATAAAGGATATGTTTTTAGGGGATCATTGCTGGTTGAAGTTTTTTCCATAAACTTTATGTAAAACTTTTGTTACTTATCAAGATAAGATGATCAATGTTGATCTCTAGGAGTGTCAACTAAAATTGGTTTCTAGAAAAATTTTCCAAATTCAGTTTTAAGATCCCAATGGGACGGATATAATTTGGAGGAGAACCCATCTTGGTAAAGCAAGGAGGTTGTTAGTTTTGCTTTGACACAACTTTTGGCACAACCACATAATAAAATGTTGGTTTGTTTAAAAAATCTTTACTATTTTCTTTGACTTTAGGTCTCGTTTGGATGTTGAATTAAGTTGAGATGAATTGAGTTCTTTATGAATAGTAGTGAATTGAGATGGTGGAGTGAGTTTTATGAGGCCTACCTAAGGTGAGTTTAGATATATTTATGAAAAATTGAAAAAAGTTGTGAATTCCACGTGTAAAGAGTTGTTGAGTTGAAAAAAGTTAGAAGTGCGATGAGTAAAGGGGTTTTGAGTTGAAATTAATTTAGTGATTTGAGAGTTGTGTGTTTAGGTGTTAGACTCAATTTAAAATTAGACTGAACTTAGAAGTCTAAGTTACAAATGGGCGTGTTCTAATTTCAAAACAATATTTGTATATATATTTGTTGTGTCCGTACTAGCAGTCACTTGAGGTGATCAGCTGGCTGCGTATCATGACGACAGAGGAGACTTGACTAATCAACCAAAGAAATGCTATAGACGATCATATGGCTTGTAACTCAGAATTCATGTGGATCAAGAGCCAAATCCAAGGTCAAAAGGCCAAACCTTCCAACTTGGGGGACTGCATCCCTAGAGTTGGAGCTCAAAATGAAAGAGATCATGGGCCCACAAGTGTTAAAACTCGAAACCAGAGAGATGATATTCAAGTATCATGTTCAGTCGGGGAACCTTATTGCTGAACTAATATTAATTCATATGGTTGCAGGTCCAAAATGTAGAGAATATGATGGTGTCTGGTATCACCGACACCCAACAATGCAAACAAAAATAGAAAAAATATCAAACTTGATAAGGAAAAATTTATTCCTCCTTGATAAAGGCCTTGCATAAATAGAGGGGATAACTTAGGCTGGAAGGCATTGCATCAATAGAGAGAACAACTAGGGCTAGCTGGACCACACTTGCAATAAATAGAAGAAAGTTATAAAGTAGAGGAAGGTTAGAGACAAGGCCACATATCACTATCCTCAGTTTTTGCCTTGTTGGTTGGGTATTTTGTGGTGGGTTGCTTGGAAGCAAGCTTAGGGTACAGCTATATAGTGGTCATGAAAAGGTTATAGAATTTTGTCAAACCTATCCAAATAAGATAAGCATGACATTTCATGTGGTCAAGGAAGAGCTGTGAATTTATATGAGGAATATGGATAAGGTTACATGAGAATGTGTAAGGTTGAATTGGAAGAAGTAGTGGTGTTGAACAGGGATGTTGATAGCTAGATAGTCAATCTAGGTAACTAGAATGATATTGGTGAAGTTGATGATGGCTAGGTGGTCAATATAGATGATTCAAATAGAATACAAGATGGTGAGATGGAATGGCTAGAGAAGGAGAGGTTGACATGTGTCATCCTACATGTGCAAGCGGGTAGAAAATACTTCAAAATCTAATGCAAAATCCACGAAATGGGACTTGCATGCGCATTATAATGATTTAAGGTACGTACCCAAAACATAGGGTAAGGACCGAATTGCTCAGTGTAATAATTTGCTGATGCTATGGCAGGGTTGTGGGAAATCTCTGCTGGAGCAATGGCCAACGAAAACCTTATGTTATGTGCAGTGATAATTAATCATCCCTGCAAACATGTTGAAATTAACCATCTTGCAAGGAACACAGTACATAAATGTTTCAAACACACGCCCAAATTAAAGTATTAAGTGGAAAAAATGTGCATGGCATAAGCTAAAATGATTCATCAACCTCAATCTAGCTAATTAATAATCTCTGTGAATTTAGTGGTAATAAGATGTGTCTTTCCGTATGTTGTTTACAATATAAGAGCTGATATTATATAAAATAAACCAACAAATTGACGTTATTTTATGAAATCTGTTAGATTTATTTTATAATAAAAGTAACTTTACAACTTAACGTATTATTTTATGTGGGTAAAATATTTTCCTTACAACATATATATCAGTTAGCAGAGAACCCAATTGATATTAGAATCTGTACTCTGTCAACATAGTCCCAACCTTAAATCCAAAGTCAATCTTGAAGAAGCATAAGAAGAGGAGGAACCTTCTTCCACTGGGGTATGCATATTCAAATCGAAGCTAAAACCCAGCTCCTTTGTTCCAGAAGGGCTGAGACCTTGTTGGCTTAGCATTGATGGCTCATCCCCTTTCTCCCAATGGCACCTCTTATGCCCACCCAAAGCTTGCCCACTTGAAAACACTCTCAAACAAATGCTACACTTGTGCCCTGATCCCAAAACTATCACCCCATTGTCCTCCACGCTATCCCTGTCATCGCGGCCATGGTGATCCTCAACCTCTTGATCAGCATCGCTCCTCGTTATGGCGAAACACCCTTTCACATTCTTGTGACTCGCCCTGTGCCATCCTAAATCCTGGTGCGACCCAAATACCTTCTTGCAGCTCAGACACTCGAAGCGGCAGCTTGACTCCTCGGCCGCATCCTCCTTGAGAAAAGACCCACTTGATTCTTGAACCCCATGATGATAACTACCAGAAACACTCTTGATCTTACTCTCAATGCCCCCATTGGCCATCATTAACAAGCATGCTGCAGCTTCCTCATCCTCTTTAGTCATCGTTACGAGCCGTTCCGAACTGTGCGCTGGCGGCGGTACGGGTCTGCACAGATTCAGCGGGGGATTAATCCCGCGCCACTGTCGTTCCGGATGGCACCGCATGTGCCCGAATAACGCCTTCCACGACCAGAACTTCTTCCCGCACTCGCTACACGGCCGCATGATCTTGGGCGCACTTGACGAGTATGGTTTCTTCCCATGTTTCGGCTTTGAAACCACGCCGCTCGAACTCAGCATCATCACTTCATCGATTCTAATCACTTTCGAACGCTTTTTGCGGCGGGCTTTGTCGACGGGAGGATGTGGCGATGAGGGAAAGCGGAGACCGGAGTCAGAGGTCATGTTCTTCTTCATCGAGATTTCCTGCCAACTGAAAGGCAAAAGGAAAAGAGAAAAATAGAAAGTGTCAGAGGGATTGTTAATCGCATATGTAGGGTCGGCGGTTGCTATAGTTCTACGAGGCTCAGAGAGAGAGAGAGAGAGAGAGAGAGAGAGAGGTAGAGTTGGAATGGGGCAGTTAATTGGGAAGTGATCGAGGTTATTGGTTATGTGTGCTGGGTTCAGATTACAGGATGCCCTGATGGGAGTGGGTTGTGGGGTTGAAACAAGCAAGGGCGAAATAGTAAATTGGTATTGCTTCCTTGGAGTCAAAGGAAGTTCAATTCTGTACGGGCCTTGGTTTGACGTGAACAAAATCAAATCTTTAACAAGAGAGTAAAGACGCGTGCCCACTCTCATTACCCCCCGACTATTCGGAATTTCAGATATATATTACTCCCTTTTATTTCTCACGAAAAATCAAAATTGCCTTATTAAACCCCCTGTGGGTGATATTTTTTAATTAAAATAAAACTGTTACTATATTCTGTTAATTATTTGAATAGCATTTTTTTTTTTGGGTATGAAGTTTTATATGTATTGAGATTTTTATTTATTTTTATTTTATTTTTTTAATATGTGGTGTGACATGTCAAGTCAGAGAGACTTAATTAATCTTTGAACAATCTTAAAACCAGGAGTAAATTTCAATTGAGAAATACGAGTAAAGAGGAGGGGTAGTCATAAATAAATTTTACAAATGTACCCTTGTAAATTGATATGATTAAATCTACTTTATATTAAAATAATTTTACAATCTCGAGTATCACATAAACTCACATCAATTTAAATATATTGTAATAAAAATAATTTTAACATCAAGTGATGCAAACCCAAATTGATATGAAATATCTAAATCCAAATTCTACGTTGATTGTATTGAAATATTATTTTAAGAAGATGAATCTGTACAAATATGGAAGGAAAATCTTAATATCTTAATTTGACTAAGGAAAATATTAGTTATTTTTTTCAAATCATATATTTATACTCATTTTTACCTTATTAGTAAATATTTGATTTCAAATTTTGGAAGTGATTTTGATTTTAATTTTAACCTAATGTTTTGAAGGATTATTGTTTATTTATATATTTATTTCTCATACAATAATTTAACTTTTTTCAATTTTTAGAAAAAACTTCATAATTTCGAATTTTACAGCTATTTAGTTTGGTTTATAATCTTTATAATTGAATTTTGAATTTTATTATTAATCAATATTATTCAGAGTTTTCTCTGTATTTTGGGCAAATCTCTTGTCTTCATTCCCTGTGACTTATTTATAGAAACTAGCATGTAGAATAATCACTCTTCTTTCTGACATCAGCTGATATAAGAGCTTAAGCATCTTTTCTGAGGTGGTATCTCATCAATTTCTATGGCTAGTGGTCGTGATTGTGGTCATTGTGGGCAGGTTCCGAACGAGCCGTAATCATAATATTCAGGATGTGATGATGGATTTGCATATATAGGTTGTAGAGTTAACCCGGTGTCTAACGGCGTAAGATATCGGTGATCATGAGAATAAAGATTACAATTTTTGTTATAGTTTTGAGAATCCATATCACAAGCGTGCTCTATTTTAGAAGTATCGTGATACGGGGGAGCATCATAGGGACCTCGATTTCAAAGTTGATTTACCAGAATTTCTTAATACTCTTAGGCTAAAGGTTTCGTTAATTTATTACAGGAGATTAAGTGGATTTACTACTTTGAAGAAGAAGAATTTGAGAATGGACATTCTTTTATATGGTGGGACTTTTTTCCAATCTACGATGCATATCCTAATGAAGATTACTTAGTGGATGTGGTAACTATTTTTATAAAAAAACATAGAAATTTTGGAAAAGGAAGATGGTGGTGAAGTTTTGAAATTTGAAAATCATGAAAGAGACAATTAATTATGTTGATTTTCTTGGAGTTGAGAATTGTTTTTCAAATTCTTCTATACAATTTTTTTTTTTATTTTTTTTATTTTTGGATTTGAGATGTTGGAAGGAAACTTAACTTTGGAGTATAATATGTTTAATATTATTTTATTTTGACCCGATCAAATTAATTTTAATTTTTTCATGATCATCGGAACGATACAATAAAAGAAAAGAAAGATTGGTTTAATTGAACATCTAAAAGATCAAGCAAGAAAATTTAGAATTCAAGGACGAATTCTCTCCAACATGGTGAGAATAATACAAACCCAAATTGATATGGGGTATTTAGGTTCAGATTCTAAGTTGATTATATTGAAATACTACCTTAAGAAGATGAATTTATACAAAATGGAAGGAAAACTTAATATCTTCTTTGGACTAAGGGAAATATTAGTTATTTTCTCTCAAATCATATATTTGTGCTCATTTTTATCTTATTAGTAAATATTTGGTTTCAAATTTTAGAAATGATTCTGATTTCAATTTTGGCCAAATTTTTTATAGGATTCTTTTTTATTTATATATTTATTTCTCGTACAATAATTTGGATTTTTCATTTTTGAGAAAATTTTCTTAATTTTGAATTTTACAACTATTTAAATCCGGTTAGTGGGCTTCACAATGGAATTTCAAATTTTATTATTAATCAATATTATTTAGAGCTGTGTCTGTATTTTGGGCAAATCTTGTTTTATCTGTTTTGATTATCTATTGAAATTAGCCGTTAGAATTAATCTAAATTATGTCTAATATCATCAAGTTACGTCAATTTATAGATTTACTTTTATTAAATTTATTTGAAGCGAAAACATTTCTAAGAGCAAATTGATTTTGTGGCAAACTAGGTAGACTAATTTTGTATTTATTTAATTTTAATGGATAAATATTGGTGGTAGGGAATGGTGTTGGATACTCGAAAATTCTTCATAGAAAGACATTCAAAGCAGGTTGCTACCCTGTGCAAGTTACTCCTGCGCTCGCTGTTATAGTGGGAAAACTAATGAGAATGGAACAGAAGGGCTTTCTAATTTTGTCTCAGAATATCCATATCTCACTTCATTTGGTTAAGGAAATGTTATCTATATATATGGTATGTATGTTTGCATGCATGAAATTGCCAGCAAATGCAACTCTTAAATAAGGTGTCGTATTTTTCCTAGAGAGAGAGAGAGAGAGAGAGAGAGAGAGAGGTGGTATTGCCCATTAATTTTAATTTTAATTTTTAAATGAGTTTTGTTACATACACACTTTTCTAATATGATTGACTAAAATAATTATTTTATATTAAAAATTAAAGAGCAAAATACCCAAAACAAAATCCCCCCCCAAATAAAAAAATCCAAAAAAGAAAAACCTACTTAAACCCAACATTTTGGAATTCAAAATAGGCCGACAAATATGTATTTTTTTTTTTCAAAATAAAAGTGAGATATTTTTTATAAGTAAAAAAATACATAATCTTCCTCATATTTTTGGAGTCCAATTTTGTGTGTATATATATACACACACACACCTCAAAAGCTTGGTTCCAAAATATTTTTACAAAAATAAGATGTTGTATTATTTTTTAGACCTCAAAGGTGTCTTTCTTCCATCCTTCCTTGGCCTCTCCAGCCCCTTTTATCTTTTTCCTACGCCGGAGTCCCGGACAGAGAATTAAAAAAGAAAAAAAAAAAAAGTCTCGGATTAGAAAATTGAGGAGCTTTTTAATTTTATTCAAACAAAAAAGGTTGACATGACAAAAATTGAAAATCCAGGAGGGTTTTGTGAGCGCAAAAATCCAAAAAATCAACAATAGGCAGTCACATAGAAAATATATGTAAATTGTGTATGTACACGAGACACAGAAATTGAAAGGGCACCAAAATAATCCGGTACAGCAAATGCTTATAACTCACAATCTCACGGCTCTTATCATAGCGTGTCCTCTCGCTTATTAACACGCTCAAAATGGAACGTTTGTCTGGACATCGCATGCCTTTACAAAGGCTCTAGTCCAAATTAACGATTCGTTCTTACAAGTCCAAATGACTGTTGCCTGAGTAACTATTAAAGAGCGAGAAACCCAATGAGGTTTATAGCCCGGAATTCCCCAAAAGTCGCTCCACCGCAGCATGGACATTCCCCGCGGTAGCACGCAGTGCCCTGATATTCTCCTGAGTATCAAAGAAACCCATTTCTTGAAGCTGTGAAAGTTGAGTTGCATACAGTTCCTCCGGGGGTACTACAGAAGTATAAGACAAATATCAGTGGCAAATTAACAGCTAGAGTACCTAAAATGTGGTAAATGAAAGAATCTGACCATCTGGGTTATTTGGAACAGTCAAGCTCCCAGCTCCAAGACCTCCAAACATGTTCATCATCATCTCCAGTGCAGCATTATTCGGTGCTCCTGTTAGAAGGCAATAACATCAAATCAATGGAAACTTAATTGGAAAGGGAAAACAATACATTCTCTTCTAAGTTTAAGTTCTTGTCTTCTGAAGTACCTGGAGTCCCACCGGTTTGAGCTTGATCCCTGCGAGTTAAAAGCAAATCATATGTAAGGACTAACAACGGCATGATTTGATGACTGCTAGTCAACATAATGAAGAGAAACCTCTAAGGCTAAAAAGCCTAAAAATGCATTTGCATGTGGTATGTTTGATAAGTGACAGAACTAAAAAAGTCCAAGGGGATCTGTGTTAGTGTTTGGAAAACCGCTTACAATTACCAAATCAATTATATTCAGAAGGAAAAGGAGTTATCATAAGTAATTAACTGAATCTCTAGTAGGAAAACCCTGATTTTGAACTAATCATCTGGAAAACAATCATGATTATCATTCAATAGCTGTTTGGGAGCACAAAACCAAATAAACCCCTCACAACCTTGCGGCAAGTAAAGAAATGACACCACTCAAGTAACAAAGATATGCATCCTCACTTACAACGTTGATTGCCGTTGAGTAAGCCGAGACGTGAGTGATTGCTGTAAAGCTAGCATTTGCTGCAAGAGACACAGAACGGAACAAAATAAAAGTTGTCAAGCATGGGTGAATCACCATTAAACTTCGTGGTGAAACCATTTGTTTTTTTGGCAAGTAACTTCATGCATGATCGCCAAATTCAATCAATCTCATATTTCTTAGCAGCAAAAACCTGTTATCAAGTAAAACATGATTGTCTCCTACGATAATTCTCTCACCAAAATAGTTTGAAAGAATATACTGCATATAAAGCATTTGAACATATCACACACAAGAAAAGAGAATGAGATTGAGACTATGTGGGTAAAGATGAACCTGCATTGTCTCAGGGTTAGTTAATTGACGTAGAAGATCTGGGTTTTGCATCATTTCTCTTAATTGAGGGTTTGTATCTACCATGCCACGTAGTTGCGGATTGAGGCTGAGAATCTAACATTCAAAAAAGCCTATTGAATACATGAAACAGCACAAATCTCATAAATATGATCCATTCGGCCAAGATAATATTCTGTGTCATAGTACCTGATTCATATATTGGGGATTAGAGAGCAAGCTTTGCATCATCTGTGATACAGCTGGGTTTTGCAAAAACTGGTTCATTAAAGTAGCATCTGGCATTCCATTGAGCATGTGCTCCATATTGGGGAGACCAAGCCCTCCAAGACCACCAATAACAGGTGCCCTTGCATCCCCGGCAGGATTTGGCTGCGTAGTTGTTGTCTGCGTACCTCCTGACATATTATATGGTACATATGAAGTAACAATTTACAATTTGTAATAAAATCTTCAAACTTTATTGAGAGATAGTGACATAAAAGCACCGATTTTCTTTCAGGAAAGTAAGATATCCTATTCAAAGTGGTTATTCAAGTAATTAAATATTCTTGCAATATAATATAACTGAGCATGCAAGTAACAGCAAATAATTCAAGATTGGTGCAAGTAGATATGCATACCACATAGATAAGACCAAATGGACAACCATGGATAGTGGCATTAGCAACTAATAAATTGGTACTGATATGTCTATCAATCTCATCAATAAAATTCTTGTTTTCTGATAAAAAAAAAAAAAATGGTACTGATATTCCAGATCCATAAATTCAACTGGCAGAACCTTTTCTTTTTGGCTAACAATGTCTTTCTTTCTCTTCTATAATGCTAGAGAGCACATCTGAAAGAGTAAGTAAGGGCAAAGCTCACCAGAGGTATTGTTCCAAGGGTTAGGGAGTGGGTTTGTATTTGGAGAAATAAGCCCACTGGTTGTTTCAGAACCAGTAGTCGAGGGGTTATTAGCACCATCCCTAACTTGTGTCCCACCTTGATTTCCAAAAAGTGCTGCAAACGGGTTTGAATTTGAATCATTACCAGCATTTCCACCCATAGTTGTAGCATTCAGAAATGGCTCCTGAACATTTTCATACATTCTTCTGAGCATGTTAAATCCCTCTGGGGAAGATTCAATGTTGCTCATCGCCCTGTCAGTGTTTCGCATCATCTCACGCATAAGCTCAGGGTTCCTTGCAGCTTCTACCGTCTGTCGCAGAATCCCAGGGTCATTAAGTACGTGAGCAAGCTCTGGATTACGGTCGATGATCTCACGCATCTGAGGATTGTTCATAATCAAGCTGCGCATTAAGTCAGGGTTGCTCATTAGGCTCTGCATGGCAGGCATGTTCATTATTTCCCTCATCATGTTTGGATTCTGAGTCAATTGTTGCTGCACTCGTTCAAACTCTGGCAGTCCAGCTCCAAACAAATCAGGAGCCTCCCCACTGCCTAGCGCATTGAAGCCAAGTCCAGGAAATAAAGATGCACCAAGACCAGCATTTCCCAATCCCCCACCTTCATTTGAACCAACACCACGTGTAACACCTGGACTGTTGTTTGGACTTCCAGTGTTACCCGTAGCAGTTACATTTGCAGCAGCAGCAGGAGTTGATCCAGCTGAAGAAAACCCACGAACCATGTGAACAGTGTGTTCTGCCTGCAAACCTTCAACAAAAAAAGTACAGAAAGGGGGGAAATGATTAACCTGAGGAGAAGAAAGACCCGTATAAAGCATATTGCAAACTCTTCTAATGATTCCCTGTGTATAAGCTACTGGACATAAGGCTCCAATAAATTACTTTTTTTTATAAGTAGGCTCAAATAAATTACTAAGAAACCCAATTTGTTTGATTGTGTAAATCAAGCAAGAAAAAAGAAAACAAAACGAAAATCTCCTGCAGCTGTTAAAAAAATATGGTGCAAACAATGATGGGTTCACATTTGCCTCCCCCTCACTCTGCCACCAAAAGAAATCGCGTCCTCAAGGTGAAATTACTGAAGACATCCTCAACATGAAAAGGCTATGCTTCTATCATTATTTATACCAAACCCAATATATTAATAGACCCCCAACGCCACATAGTTAAATAAAAATCTGTACCTCTATATGATAGTCTACAGATGCATCTCAATCGAATCATAAACTTCAACATACTTCAAAATCTCCGAGAGTTTCACAAAGTTCATTCAAGAAACGTAGCACGAACCAAAGAAAACAAACATTAGCAGCTCAAAATCTCAACAAAACCCACTTCACTTTCCTACCAAGACGGGCATTCTACAGGAAAACCATTGACTAAAAGTCTAAAACTAAACAAATCATCTAGAATTCTCAGTGAACTAAAAGAATTGATAAGTAATAGAAGATCTTATTAATAAGCGAACTAATAAAAAGGAATTTCCAATACAATGAAAAGTTGACATTGAGATTACTCACGCAAAGTAAAATAAAAATTAAGCTCATCGATTCAGCATAAATATCAGGAACAACTGCAACCTCCTATCAAATTAAACCCGAGTAATAAAATAAAATAAAATAAAAAGAGGTCAAAAGTCAAAACTAAAATTCTCACGCACATATCAAGGAATCGAGACACGTACCATAGCTTTCTAGGGTTTGATCATCTTTCAAGATGCGACCTTTGTAAATCAACCTCTGCTGATCAGCTAGGACGTCGCAATTCTGAGCCAAAACCGCTTTGAATGCGCTAACGGTGGACTGGATGCTGGTCCTCACAGCGAATTTCGAACCGTTGGAGCACCGGATATTGATCGGCACCACTTGTTCTTCTTCACCACCACCACCACCGACTCTCGGCTCACTCGAATCACCCACGCCACCCATGGTAATCGATCGTTTAAAAAAGGTGAAAGCGAAAACACAAATCCGATGTAAATAAAAACCCCCCCAAAATGGATCTGTGCGAGTGCGCGCGCGCGCGCCCTGGTGCAGAAGGAAGAAGTGGTATACCCGAATGCAAATTGTTCACAAAATCGACGGCAAATATTAAAAAGTCATACAAAAACAAAAGAATATTTGATTTTTCCCGAAGGAAAAAGACGGTAAGATTTGGGGCGGGGGGCAGAGTTCGCTTTTCTGTGGGGTTTCGAACTTTTGGACTTTGCGTGTTAGGAATGTTAGGAACACACCCGTATCCATATCTTTTCTAATTGTGGCTCAAAATTGGAGGTTTTAATTTTCATAAAGCAAATCAACATTTCAATCTTAATTTTGGGGCATGTTTGGATTGTGTTAGGAATCTTAAAAAGTATTTAAATATTTTTAAAAGTTCTTTAATAAAAAATTAGATTGTTTGGATGTTAAATATTAAAATACTTTAAAACACTTTTAATATCAAATAAGTTAAAAAGTACTTTTAAACGTATTTTTTTGGATAATGCAGAATGTAATTCAAATTTTAAAAAGATTATCAATGGATGAAAATATCCATACAACTTTAAGATAATTACAATTTTTAAACTTTAAAAGATATGGTCATAATTTTTAAAAATTCAAATAATCGTCATTTCTATCTCAGAAAGTATTTTTTTAATTTGTTTTCAAATAAACGTAATATGTTTGAAAGTGCTTTAAACAAATAGTTACTAAACAGTAATAACTTTTTAACATTAGAACTTATTAATTAAGTTATAAGTTATAATATTAAAATTATAAGTTATATTTTCTACCGTAATCCCAAACATGCACTTAATATTTTATGACATCTTTGTCTGTCACATAAATTGATTGTTGTTAGGAAAATGAATTTTGTAGTTTATTTAATTCTAACAACTTCAATCTTTTTAACTCTTAATTTATTAATTTTAAACGTGCTTTTTGATAATTGTAAAAAAAGTAATGTTACATACAATCATAAAATATTCGATATCTATAAAAAAATTTAAAAAAAATTGAATTCACTGTAAAAAATATATATATAAACTATTTCACGTGAGTTCACTTTTTTTCAAAGAATTGTATGGGATTAGTGTGCGTAAACTTATACAAATTATTTTCCTTACAAAAAAAAATTGCAAGTCATAATTTATAGGACTCAATATAGAGAGAATAACACGAGAAACATTAATGCACATTATAAAATAGAAAATTCTATGTGCAGTTATTTTTGCAGACTCCTTTGTGCACTCTAGTGATATGATTGGTTGTGTATTAAAAAAAAATTAATCCAGTCAATCATATCAGTGGAGTGCGCAGAGAGTGCGCAAAAATGACTGTATGTAGCATTACTCTTATAAAATAGACCCCAAAATACACTTAGGAAAAACGTCTTGAAAAATGAACTCGACAGATAGGAATAACTTGTTCTCCGTTCAATTGAGATCCCAAGCTCATCCTAAGGCATACCATTCAAACCCTGAATTCACCTATCATTTGGTTTGGATTCAAACCCTAGAAAGTAGAAACAAAAACCCACCTGACAAAAAATGAGAGAGAGAGAGAGAGAGAGAGAGAGAGAGAGAGAGAGAGAGAGAGAGAGAGAGAGAGAGAGAGAGAGAGAGAGAGCTATGACCAAATAAACTTGCTTCCAATGCTTCAGCAACTTTTTTGCATGAGAACATTTGTCCATTACAGCACAAGGATGTTTATAGTGAACAAAAATAGTTAGTAACATCTTACATAGAACAGTTCTTGTCACTAACTTTTCAGCTTCTAAATATATAGAATCGAGTCTTCTGCATAATACATGAATAATTGATAATTACAATAATTATCATTCTGCAAATCTCTCAATAGTTCCTCTCTGGGTAGTTTTGACTAATGTTGGGTGTTTAGCATCCCCCAATCACAATATGCCACGTATGAAGTTTTACATTAGATACAATAAATCTAATTCTATTTGATTAAACCACACAATCAGTTTAAATTTGAGAAGAGACCTACGAAACCCAGACCACCGCCACCATACTAAACCCAAATCACTACTGCACCAAACCAGGGTCATTGCTGCCACAGTTGGACAACCCGTCACACCCACCAATTTTCATCGTCCCCATGAAGCGATTTCTCCCCCATTTTGTTCTATCGCACCCACCAACAAGCTGTCGTCATCGTCCCTAACAAGGAAAGCTTCTTGCCATCATGACACTTGTTGCGCCTATGCCTCCTCGATTCCTCTCAGAAATCATCCAAGAAGCCTCAAGGAAATACACGAGTCCTTCTTACTGAGGAGGATGCAGGAGCACTAAGAGGCAGCAGAGCACTAAGAGATGGCAGAGGATAGTCTGCAGCAGAGATGATTCTACATGCTGCTGCCATGCCTTAGCCACGCACCACAAGAACTGACACTCCAGGAACTTTAGTCTGTAGCACTCACACTCATGTATATATAGCAGAATTAGTTATTTGCATAGCTGACACATTTGTACATTTTTATTCCTTTTAGTAATGACAGCTGCAATAGGCAGTGTATATATATATATATATATATATATATATATATATATATGACTTCAATGTACATAGGGTTGTAATTTTTCATTTCATTTTCAATGAGAATATACTCAATCTTTAACATGGTATCGAGAGCCTAGGTCGAGCTTCAACTCATCAATCCCTCTGCAATTTTCTTTCAATCTTAGAAATATTTGCATACCTCAGTTTCTCACCCATTTTTCACAGCTTCCCTTTTCATCACCATGACAGATGATGATACAGAAACAGAAACCATCCCTTACCACAATCCCTTTTCACCATCAGACAATCCAAACAGCCCATTCTACATACACCACAGTGATAACTCCCACACTGTGGTTATTTCACCACCTCTTTCAGGACCCAACTTTTTATCATGGCAAAGATCCTCCACTCTTGCTATTTCCATCAAAAATAAGCTTGGCTTCCTTGATGGAAGCATCCCCACTCCACCTCATGATGACCCTCTATACATCCCATGGATGCGCTACAACAATATTATCTTATCTTGGATCCTTAATTCTATCACCAAGAAGATAGCCTCCAATGTCTTTTATATCAATTCAG
This sequence comes from Carya illinoinensis, assembly GCF_018687715.1. NCBI lineage: Eukaryota > Viridiplantae > Streptophyta > Magnoliopsida > Fagales > Juglandaceae > Carya > Carya illinoinensis. Next base: position 31,206,338 of record NC_056757.1, read on the forward strand.
CCAAAACAGTGTGGGATAAACTCCACACACGTTTTTCTCAACCAGATTCAATGAGGATTTACCAATTGCAACAGCAGCTTGGCACACTCATACAAGGCACACAATCTGTGAGTGAATATTTCACTCATCTCAATGGCATTTGGGAGGAGCTCAATAATTATAGGCCATCACCATACTGCTCTTGTGGTCACTGCACCTGCAAAGCACTTACTACAGTTGGTGAAACTCAGCAGGCTGACTATGTTTTTAAATTCCTCATGGGACTCAAAGACTCGTATGAAAGTATTCGAGGACAAATAATACTGATGAGCCCCATTCCCTCACTTGATAAGACTTTCTCCTTGAATTTACAGGAAGAAAGACAAAGGCAAACTCGAGTCATGATGCATCCTTCTGCTGAGTCCTCAACTATGGTAGTTTCTCACAATATCTCATTCAAAAAGAAAGACAAACCAGAGATGACCTGCAGCTATTGTGGAAAATCTAGCCACCTTCAAGAAAAATGCTATAGGTTGATTTGATTTCCTCCTAATTTCAAGTCCACTAAACCCAAGCAAGGCCAGTTTCCCAACCATGCTCAAGCTTAACATTCTGCTAGTCAAGTCATTTCTCCCATTGGGCCGAAGGACTCCTTCACAGTACCTCAATTATCTCTCACTCAGTCTCAAATTCAGAAGTTGATGGCACTAGTAGATGGTTCAGTACAGCAGTCAAACCATACCTCCACAGAAGCTCCTTCAATTCCTTCATCCAGTTCATCACCTAATATCCCTCAATTGCACATGGTAGGTATTTGTTTATCTGCTATTTCACATACCTCTTTTTCTCCAAAGCATCATCAACATCATCTCCCTATATTTTTGAAACATAATTCTTTAAACTTAACTTCACCACAATGGATAATTGACACCGGGGCCATAGATCACATAATCTGTTCCCCAAATCTTTTCACCTCCATCACTTCAAACACCAATGCTCATGTTCAACTACCCAATGGTACACGAGTTGCAGTGACTCACATTGGCAATGTGCAACTTTCTGAGTCTATCACCCTCACAGGAGTACTTTGTGTTCCCTCTTTCATCTTCAACTTGTTATCTGTGAGCAAACTCATTCTCAATCCCCTTCTTTGTCTCATTTTCTTGAAAAATTTCTGTTTTATACAAGACCTTGCTTCATGGATGACGATTGGACTAGCTAAGGTGTGACGCCCCTAAATTTCTGTTTGGGATTGAACGGACATTTGAAGCGTCGAGACATGCAACACAAGGTTACCTATCCCCGTTCATGACATATAAGATGCAATGTTCCTAACATGTATCTAACATTATGCAATATTTGCAGCGGATAAATTTTTCTTTAGCAATATTATGCACCAAATTGAAAATATCCCAAATGCTTAAAACATACTTCATATATAAAGACCCATTGAATAACTAAGATCATAACACTAGTCCAAAATGCTTATGATCCAAAAAGTACTGGAGATGCAACTCCATCGTACAAGTAGTAATTTACATTAACTACTATATTAACATTGACATCGCATCGTTGCTCAGTCAACTGTATCTAGTTGGTCAGCTCCTAATTCTCCTTCAGGTCCTATAACAAGATCTACCATTCAGGGGGAATGGTAGTTGGGACTACCAAAGTGAGATTTGATTACAAATCTCAGTAAGTTAACAAAAAACTTCCACACAGGCTAATGATGCATGGATGACAGTAAAATCATGAATACTTAATCAAATTCATAAGTAATTAAAGCATAACTTGACGTACAACATAGCATAACTGACATAACTTAAATTGAAATGTGAACTGAACTTGACTTGACATGAACTTGATCTGAAACTTGACTTATCATGAACGTGTTCTGAAACTTGACTTAACATGAAAAATACATACACCACAGTTGTTGTGGCCCCATGCATTCTACACATCACAATGCAGTTAAATACTTACTCCACAGTTGTTGTGGCCCCATGTATTCTACGTGTAAATACATACTCCACAGTTGTTGTGGCCCCATGTATTCTACACGTCACAATGCAGTTAAATATATACTCCACAGTTGTTGTGGCCCCATGTATTAACTGCTTAAATACATACTCCATAGTTGTTGTGGCTCCATGTATTCTACGTGTCACAATTACTGTGTCTCACGTAGTGTATGCGTCACAATTGCTGTGACCCCATACATAAGTAATCAAGATGAAACGTAACTGGAATACGAAAAGACTGAAGCCCTGACGTAACATAACGTGATTTGAACATAACTTGAAATACATGACCAACTTGAGATAGAAACATTTCGTAACATGACATAACATATAATAGACAACATATTTAACATGACATACTTGCAACAGTGAATATTACATGACTTGACATACATGTAATAGATGACATACTTAGAATGACGTACTTGTAATTGATTACGCTCAAAGAATAACGCAGTAGTTGTAGCACAGCTTTGGGGTGTCGATTCCACAGGAAGACAAATTAAAAGAATAGCAAGAGGAACAAAGAAACTAAAGAAAAAATATTAAATAAGTAATAGAGAAAAAAAATTAATTTTAAATGTAAATTCAAGTGAAGCAAAGTGATTAACAGAAAAACTACTCAAATTTGACAAACAGTAGAGCGTCGGAAATCCCTTGCACAAATCTGGTATTTTAATTATTCTTAATTCATTAGATAACTCAATTAGGAACTCAATTCTCGCAATTCCCAATCGGAAAGTATAGATTTATAAACCAGACTTAAATCAAATGTAACCCTTTGAAAAAAAAAATTCACCACTTTTTAAAAACGTAAATTACTACCCCTATTGATAAAATCCAATGACGACAATATATTCAGGAAGTGATATTGCAGCAAAAAAACTAAATCAATATAGATAAATAATTGATCCAAACATAATCAAAGAACTAATCCATTCAATAGAAAAAGCATGACTGAATCCATAAACACAATAAATTCTATGATTATTCGGAGAAGAAAACATCAACGATGAATTGAGAATGATAAAACAAAAGAGTTTTAGCAATTAAAAATCAAATACATGAATTAACAATAAATTAGAAATACCATATAATGTGCAAGTTCATCCCTAACCCTACTTGAGAATTTAGTTACCCATAAATATAATGGACAACAAAAATCTTCAGAGAAAACTGAAGCGAACGGTGGCCATGGAAGTGATTTTTTCCTCTCTTCAGATCTGCCTCTTGTGCCTCTTCCTCCTCTCCATTTCGTGATAATGATATGCTTATATAGGGTAAGAAAGAAACCCTAATGTCCTTTTGATTTCCGCATAAAAAAATCGCCTAAATTTTAGGACTTATTTTGGTAGCCATGTACAGCCTTCAGGAGTTCTAATTTAGAAATCTTTATTAGAGACAAAGTTATAGCCCTTTAAGATAGCTTTTCAATGCATCAAGAATCGCATCAATCAGATATATGAGTAAAAAGATATAGTCAAAAAACTAAAGTATGTCCAGACTGTCTCCTAGCGAATTTCAGACTTGGACTTCTTGTGGTTTCATTTTGTGATTTTTTTCTTTTTCTTTTCTTCCAAATTGCTCTCAAACCCCATGAATGTCTTCCTTTGAATTTGACTGGGCTTGACTTGCTTTTTTATAAACTCTGAAATTAGACATAAAAAAATTTGTTAGGAGTATCCCAACGTAAATAGAAATTCAATTTAAGAATACACATTAATTCCTATGATTTTTATTCACATTTTAGCATTTTAGTCCAATAATAGGGTATATAGAGTGCACTTTCGTACACTCATCACACCCCCAACTTACTCCTTGCTAGTCCCTAGCAATTTTCATGTCAAAACAACGAAAGAGACCAAAGAAAATCACACATAAAGGCCATCAAGTCACACTTTCCAGATTCACATATCAAAACAATCTAAGGAATCCAATAACCCATCAAGATCAATCCACCTATAGCAATCCACAGAGTGTGTGTGTGTTCTCCAAGCCATAACCATCGTACCACTAACATTGATACATGCAACATCAAGAACATCTTTAGCAAAAGGTTCAACTCCATAACTCACGGGTATAATAGTGTTTCGTGTAAGGGCTCTCTCTATGGAGTTGACAATGGGTGTATACACACTCTCATGGAAAATTAGGCAATTATGTACAAGCAACAAACAAACATTGATCTTATGATAGGAACACTAACAAATGAGACTTCCATCAATTTTTTCAACAGCTTATTTAGGATCAAAATGGTCAACACAAAAGATTGTAATGTGGCTTGGTTTTGGGGTTATATGAAAAAAAAAATGATGAAAGGGATTCAAAAACTTCCAAGTACATATAAATAGAATTTTACTAAATATCTCAATAGACCACACTTCTCACTTAATATACTCTCCAACTTTTCAGATCATCAAATAATAATGTTTTTCCTTCTTCTTCCTTTTTTTTTCAACAATTTGATGGACAAACACATGCCACTTTTGTATTCTTTCAATCTATACCAACTTCTTCTTCTTTTTTTTTTTTTTAGCTCACTCAATTGAACACTTTGCAACTTGTACTCTTCTCATTTTTTTTTCCGTCGTCTTCTTCTTCTCTTTTTTTTTTTTTTAATTGAAAATGATAAAATTAAAGAAAGAAAATACAAATTCCACACCTAGTATACACTTGGAAGTAAAAAGGGTAAGCAAATCTGTGTATAGGTTATACTCCAATGTGGAGAGACATGGATGATATGGGCATATGAAAAGAAAAAGTTACAAGTGTTTTATTAGCTCAAAGTTGGCTACTAGGGGTCTATGATGGAAAGGATAGCTTGAAAGGTTCAAACGTTAATCCTAAGTTGACCTTCGTCATATCCCAAGTATATCCACCATTGTACCGCAAACCATGTAATGATATTCTCAAAAGAAGTGCTCAATTCAACAGATCAATAAACGTTTATCACAATTTACTGCATTTGTATGCTCTCAATCCTCTCCAAACTCACATGAATACTTAAGCAAAAGATTTCTCTAGCTACATGTGTCAAACCACCATCTTACCACAAAACTTGGATAAATGCATTAAGAATTCTGTGAATGTTTCAGCAAAAAATGATCTGGTGGGTTTGGTGAATTCACGAAGATGACTATGAATGAGAATGAGTACACATGTGAAAATGATGCACGTGTGATGCAAATTAAAAAAAATTGACACATGAAAATATGCCACAGAGTTCCAACAAGCATTTTAAATACTGAATTTGTACTACCACCTCCCAACTTAAATGAAACATTATCCTCAGTATTTAAGAATCAAAATTGAATGGGGAGTAACTGAAAATGATAGAATACACCTGATGAATGACGTGGGTAGCTCCCTAAACACCAAAGATGGTAATATGAAATGATGAAATGAAACTATCCTGCAATCAAAAACAAAGAAAACAACAGCAAACAAAAAGGAAAAGAAAGAAAATAAGAAAAAATAAAAACAAAATAAAGCAAAACAAAATAAATAAAGAAACACATACCTTGGTAGTGTGGTTAAGGTTGATAGACTGGATCCACAAGTGGAATGTCTTCCACTTCCGGAACTTGTCTATCAATTAATATTTTAAGGCATTGACCATTTACTTTAAAGATCCGACCATCCTTAAGATCCTCTATTTCTACCACCCCATTTACAAAAACATTTTTCACTAGAAATGGATCAGTCCACCTAAACCGAAGTTTTCCTTTGTGCTTGTGAGATCCAAAATCATATAAGCATATTCGGTCATTAGGTTTAAACCTCTTCCTAAGAATATTTTTATCATGAAACGTTTTCATTTTAACCTTATAGACTTTAGACTTAGGCAAATATTTCAATTTAACTTTTGGTGCTTTCATACTTACAGGAATCTGTTTTCCACATTTCTTAAGCAACTCCTCAAATTTCTGTTGCCAAACCTGTGTGGCATAATCCTGAGTTTCATAAAAAACAGCACAAATATCAATAACATCAGATGAATCACTAACAGATGTATTAAACTCAGAATTCACAAGGGAATATTCAAGGGAATCAAAATCATGAGTTGTGTGAACTCCCTTGTCTATGAGTGCATCAATCATATACGTTTGGTGGCACTCGTCATCTGTTGGCTGCTTCTCAATATGGAAAATGTTGACCTCCATGGTCATGTTTCCAAAAGATAACTTCATCAACACATTCCTGCAATTTATAAGTGCATTAGCTATAGCAAGGAAATGTCTACCTAATATGAGAGGAACTTTAGAGTTAGACTCAACAACTGATTGAGTGTCCAAAATTAAGAAATCAACAGAATAATAAAACTTGTCAATTTGGATCAAAACATCCTCAACTATCCCTCTCGGTTTCTTAACTGAACGATCAGCCAACTGAAGCACGACAGAAGTAGGCTTAATTTCACCCAAACCAAGCTGCAAATAAATGGAATAAGGCATCAAATTAACACTAGCTCCTAGATCTAGCAAGGCTTGCCCAAACTCATGATTCCCAATATTACATGCAATGGTTGGACAACCAGGATCCTTGTACTTAGGAGGAATTTGCTACTCAATTAGAGCACTAACTTGCTCTGTCAGAAATGCTGTCTTCTTAACATGGTGCTTCATCTTAACTGTACACAAATCTTTAAGAACTTTTGCATAAGTGGGAACTTGTTTAATAACATGCAAAAGAGGAAGGTTAATCTTTATCTGCCTGAGGTTCTCCAAGATTTCATTACTAGGATCCAAAGTTCGCATACCAGATTTTAAAGCTTGAGGAAATGGTACCTTAACTGGACTCTTGATTACCTCGGCATCCTTGGGGAACTTGGTGCTATCATTGCTTTGTTCCTCTTCAACATCCTCTTACTTATCAGTTGTTGGAATGTGTAAGGACTTACCACTTCTTGTCATAATGGCATTGACTTCTTTTAAATTTTTTTGTGCCATATGCTGACCTTGGGGTGCGGATTGAGCTTGAGAAGGAAACTTGGCACGCTCATTCACACTCAAGGAGCTCATTATCTTGGATATATGACTCTTTATCTCTTTGTTTTCTTCAACAACTTACATAATCAAAGATTCAAACTTTTGATTAGTTTTACTCTGTGCCTCAATAAAAGCATGCAAAGTGTCTTCTAAAGGACTCCTAGAAGATGAAGGTGCATGATATGGTGCAGGATATGATCTAGGGGGTTGTGCAGGTGGCTGGTTTTCAGACTTCCAGCTAAAATTGGAGTGATTACGCCACCCAGGATTGTAGGTATCAGAGAAAGGTGCAACAGGCTTCATGTACATACCTAAGGCATTACATTGTTCCTCATACATCCCTCTCATCTCAGCAAATGTGGGACACTCTTGGGCAAGATGATCTACCCCACCACACACAAAACATGGTCTAAAAAACTCTGCATGATTAGCCACGTGTGTTGGCTTTAAGTCTTTATTCTTCAACACCTCTAGCTCCCTAGTGAGCATCTCAACCTTAGCCTTTAGGTTATCTTCTTCCCTGAGATGGTAAATTCCACTACCATTTAGGTTTCCTGCAGGTCGTGACCTATTTGTGCTCTCAGTAGCACTAGGTCCAGTCCAAGTGTGAGCTTTTTCAACAAGCTCATTGAGGTATTCTATGGCCTCATCAGGATCTTTCTGTAAGAACTCACCATTACACATCATCTCCACAAATTGACGCTTTCTAGGTGTAAGTCCCTCATAAAAATAGCTTACTAAGCGCCAATTCTCATACCCATGGTGAGGACACATACTCAATAGCTCCTTAAATCTCTCCCAAGACGGATACAAAGTCTCACTGTCCTTTTGTACAAAGGTAGAGATTTGCCTTTTTAAAGCATTGATCTTATGTTGGGGAAAGTATTTATTAAAGAAGACCTGAGTCATCTTATTCCATGACCCAATAGATCGTGGTCTCAATGAGTATAGCCAACTCTTAGCTCTATCTTTCAAAGAGAAAGGAAAGAACTTAACTCTCACAATGTCATCAGTTGCATTTTGACTATGAAAAGTCGCAACTACTTCCTCAAACTCCCTAATGTGCACATATGGATTTTCATTTTCCAAGCCATGAAAAGTAGGGAGTAACTGTATCATCCCTGTTTTAAAATCCAATTGGTGAATATTAGCTGGAAACATGATGCATGATGGTGTGGCTGTGCGTGTAGGGTGGAGGTAATCCTGAAGGGTCCTAGTGGGTTGATCTTCGTGTTCACTCATTTTCTCAGAATTAGAAGAATTATCAAACAAATTATCAGAAAAATTAAACTCTGACTCTAACACAGGTCTACAAGCAAACCGACCCAAGGCGTCTCTATACCTGTGCATGCAAGGTAGAGAAAAACCCAACACTAAAAAAAACTACAAAAAGAAAAAAAAAAAAAAAAGATGCAGCAAGCTAAAATAGGGAACAAAGTTACCGCCTTTACAAACTGTTGAAAAGAAAAACTATCTCACAATTCTTCTACCGTCTCCCCGGCAACGGCGCCAAAATTTGATTACGCCCAAAGAATAACGCGGTAGTTGTAGCACAGGTTTGGGGTGTCGATTCCACAGGGAGACAAATTAAAAGAATAGTAAGAGGAACAAAGAAATTAAAGAAAAAATATTAAATAAGTAATAGAGAACAAAGATTAATTTTAAATGTAAATTCAAGTGAAGCAAAGTGATTAACAGAAAAAGTACTCAAATTTGACAAACAGTAGAGCGTCGGGAATCCCTTGCACAAATCTGATATTTTAATTATTCTTAATTCATTGGATAACTCAATTAGGAACTCAATTCCCGCAATTCCCAATCGAAAAGTATAGATTTATAAACCAGACTTAAATGAAATGTAACCCTTTGAAAAAAACATTCACCACTTTTAAAAAACGTGAATTACTACTCCTATTGATAAAATCTAATGACGACAATATACTCAGGAAGCGATATTGCAGCAAAAAAACTAAATCAATATAGATAAATAATTGATCCAAACATAATCAAAGAATTAATTCATTCAATAGAAAAAGCATGACTGAATCCATAAACACAATAAATTCTATGATTATTCGGAGAAGAAACATCAACGATGAATTGAGAATGATAAAACAAAAGAGTTTTAGCAATTGAAAATCAAATACATGAATTAACAATAAATTAGAAATACCATCTAATGTGCAAGTTCATCCCTAACCCTACTTGAAAATTTAGTTACCCATAAATATAATGGACAACAAAAATCTCCAGAGAAAACTGAAGCGAACGGTGGCCATGGAAGTGATTTTCTCCTCTCTTCAGATCTGCCTCTTGTGCCTCTTCCTCCTCTCCATTTCGTGCTAATGATATGCTTATATAGGGTAAGAAAGAAACCCTAATGTCCTCTTGATTTCCGCATAAAAAAATCGCTTAAATTTTAGGATTTATCTTGGCAGCCACGTACAGCCTTCAGGAATTCGAATTTGGAAATTCTTATTAGAGACAAAGTTATATACCTTTAAGATAGCTTTCCAATGCATCAAGAATCGCATCAATCTGATATATGAGTAAAAAGATACAGTCAAAAGACTAAAGTATGTCCAGACTGTCTCCTAGCGAATTTCAGACTTGGACTTCTTGTGGTTTTATTTTGTGATTTTTTTCTTTTTCTTTTCTTCCAAATTGATCTCAAACCCCATGAATGTCCTCATTTGAATTTGACTGGACTTGACTTGCTCTTTTATAAACTCTGAAATTAGACATAAAAAAAAACTGCTTAGAAGTATCCCAACGTAAAGAGAAATTCAATTTAAGAATACACATAATTCCTATGATTTCTATTCACATTTTAGCATTTTAGTCCAATAATAGGGTATATAGAGTGCACTTTCGCACACTCATCAGTAATGTACAGCAATACATGACAGAATATATTATATAACAGATAAAAACTGATGACGGAATAAATTCTGTATAACAGACAATTACGTGATAACTTGGCATGGCATGACATATATGATAACACACATACATACACTATAGTTCCTTTACTTAGCACACATACACAGTAGACTGCTAGTAAGTTAAAAGCTAACTTACATCGATCTCCGCGTTTCTTATAAAACCTCAAGCGCGATCACGAGGAACTGTAATTAGTGATTCTAAAAATTAGCACTAAATCACTAATAATTTGAAATATGGAAAATACTAACTTAAAGAGTAAAATTTTCATTTTACTCTCTACATGTAGGAAAATGACCGTTTTACCCATAACTTAAGGATTTTGCATACTAACTCCAAAAGTCACCAAAATTTACATGTCTCATAGAAATTTTATCCTCAACTCAAATATCAATTTAGAAGAATTTAAAACTAATCACAACTATTAAAACTCCATAGGGCCGAAATTTCCATATGCTATTTCCATTGATTTTTGTTTCTAACTTGTTTTGATTAACCTTTTGATCTATGACTTATAAAGATGTGATCTTCAAACCAAACCATCATATGGTTTAAAAAGATATCCTAAAACATATATAAGTTTCTAATTCAAGATCACATGGTTAAACATTAACTAAAACATAAATTGAGCTAATAACATTCACACTTTGGCCTATCCGAATATCTCTTTGCATAAAATTTCATATCTTTGAAACTAACATCAAATATCTTCAAAATAATAATATAACATGTATATAAGATTCTTAGGATTCTCCAATAAAATTATCAAAATCATTGGAATAGGTTTAGACCACCAAAGAGTTAAACTTTCTCAAAACAGAAACTGTTTTTCCTCTTCCAGTTTCTAAGTTTCTAAATCTAAGAAAATCTTTCATCAAAACCTTTAATCATGCAAAAATCCTCAACCAATAATCATATACACATGTTAACAATACTCCATAAAAATTTTGGATCAATATCTATCCATTAGCTTGGTCAAAAACTCCAAACTATAACATATTCTCCAGTTTATCTCCCAGAATGACCTTTTTATAGTTTACACAATATTTGACTGACCAAATGATTTTCAAATGGGATAAATAAGATATACACATAAACTAGACTAAAAAAGAAACAACTTATATGAAGGAGACTTTATGATAAAACACTTACAAAAGCTTCAAAATGGGTATACAAAAGAACTCCTAAAAGCTGTCCGAGAGAGAGTGTTTGTTATTCTTTTAATGGAAAGTGTAAATGAAGATAATTTCGTGGGGGGTGGCTGGAGATACTTATGGATGAGATATGGAAGAGATGAGGCTGAAGTGAAAGTTGAGTGTAGGTCTCTCTTACCCGGAGTGAGAGTTAAGTATAGGACTCTCTTACCCAATAATATCTACAAAAATCAACTCAAGATATTTTTATCCAATAATATCCACGAAATTAGCTTAAAATATTTTTATCTAATAATATCCACAAAATTAGTTTAAGATATTTTTATCCAATAATATCCACAAAATTAGTTTAAGATATTTTTATCCAATAATATCTACAGTTTTGAACAGACATTTCGTCCGAAAATATGAAAAAGAGTTATTGCGCCATAAGAACTTAAATAACCCACCAAGTCTAATGGCACAAACCATAATACATTTAGAAACTTCTAACTATCTCCAATAATCAAAACATACTTCTGATACCATAATGAGTAATAACACTAACTATGTAGTTAGACTAAAACCTATATGATTAATGGATTCGTGAAAACTTATAGAGTTTTCACGAGGTTCCTAAAGTCAATAGAAATTTCACAATTGAATTTCTAGCAAGCTGTTACATAAAGTTCATCATGGCCTATACTATCTGCTTCCAAGGCCCCTTAGTTCCAGCCCTTGTCAAAAGCTCACTCAAGATTTTTCAACTTCCTCCAAAAGTCACATCTGTAATGCTTGTAATAGACAATATTTTGATGTATGGCATTGTAGACTTGGTCATTTGTCTAATCAAAGAATGAAATTACTTCATTCTCTTTATCCAAATGTAATTAGTTCCTTGCCTAGTCATTCTCATTGTACTGTCTACTATCTAGCTAAATAGAAAAGACTATGTTTTAAATCAAGTGTTACTTCCACAAATTCTACTTTTGATCTTGTTCACATTGACATTTGGGGCCCATATTCTCAATCCTCATTACATGGACATCACTACTTCTTAACCATAGTAGATGACTACAGTAGAACAACATGGATATATCTCATGAAATTCAAGTCTGAAACCCAGTCCCTTCTAGAGTCTTTCATCATCATGATCAACACTCAATTTGAAACCAAAATCAAATAACTTCGAACTGATAATGGACTTGAGTTTAACATGCCAGAATTTTACAAATCTCATGGAATAATTCACCAAAAATCTTGTGTCTACACATCCCAACAAAATGGAGTGGTAGAAAGAAAACAACAACATCTCTTAAATGTGGCTAGAGCACTCCTCCTTCAAGCCAACCTTCCAGCCAAATTTTGGGGTGATGCTGTTCTAACAGCAGCACATCTTATCAATCGAATTCCTTCCCCACTTCTTGCAAACAAATCACCATATGAAATGTTGTTCAAATCCCAACCATCCTATGATCATCTCAGGGTGTTTGGTTACCAATGTTTTGTCTCCACACTCAAAAGAGATAGAATCAAACTTGACCCCAGATCCAAAAAATGCATCTTTATTGGATACCCTGTTGGAATTAAAGGTTACAAGCTATATGATCTCACCAATCATACTAGCTTTGTCTCTCGAGATGTCATTTTCATTGAAACTGAATTTCCTTCTGCAAAAACAGTCAATGAATCCACTTCTCCACTCAATCCTTCTCTTACTTTACCTCCAACCCTTCCTGACTTTGTTCCATACCCATCAAACTCTCAATCACAAAGCATAGAGCCATATACAGAACCATCCTCTGACCCTCCAACTCTCAATACACCTCCTTCTACTCCTACATGCTCACTCCCTCCTCTTGAATCAAGCAACCTTGAGCCAGTTGAGGTCCTTGCCCAACTATCACTTGTTTCACCTCCAAACCCTCCACCCTTACAGCTTAGAAGATCAGATAGGATTAAAAACCCACCCTCATACTTGCATGAATGTCACTGTCAGCTTGTTTCATCCATCCCTCATCCCTCATCTACTTATTCCACTGCCCATCCCTTACAACAATCACTCTCATACTCAAGCCTCTCTCCTTCTCATAAAAAATATGTCTTATCCCTTACCCTCACATTTGAACCCAAAACTTATAAGGAAGCTGTTGTGCATGACCATTGGCAAGCTGCTATCAATCATGAACTTGAGGCCCTTGAAAATAATGGTACTTGGTCCATTACTTCCCTTCCTTTTGGCAAGAAAGCAATTGGATGCAAATATGTATTCAAAGTCAAGTTAAAGTTAGATGGGAGCGTGGACAAACATAAGGCAAGACTAATGGAAAAGGGGTACACTCAGAGAGAGGGCTTTGACTTTTAAGAAACCTTCGGCCCAGTAGCAAAAATGTCAACTATAAGAATGTTTCTTGCTCTTGCTACGATCCATAGTTGGCATTTAGAATAATTAGATGTTCATAATGTTTTCCTACATGGTGATCTCGATGAGGAAATATACATGGACCTTCCACCTGAATTTCAGCTTAAGGGGGAGTCTCAAGGACAAAAAATGGTATGTAAGCTTCACAAATCTTTATATGGCTTGAAACAAGCCTCAAGGAAATGGAATGAGAAGTTCATTGCCTCCCTTGTTGCTACTGGTTTCCATCAATCAAAGGCAGATTATTCATTGTTTACTAGAAATAACAAAGATGGTTTTGTTGCTCTTCTAGTATATGTAGATGATATCATCTTAGGAAGTAGTAGCTTGACTGAAATCAATTCGGTGAAAGCTCATCTTCATGACCAATTTAAGATCCGAGAATTAGGGGTGCTCAAATATTTCTTGGGATTAGAAGTTGCAAGATCAAACAATGGCATTCATGTTTGTCAAAGAAAATATGCCTTAGAAATCATTGAAAGTGCTGGTCTACTTGGGAGTAAGGTTGTGACTACTCCAATGGAACCCAACCTCAAATTGTCACATTCCTCTGGTGAGTACCTCTCAAATGTGACTGGATATCGAAGACTAATAGGTAAGTTGATCTATTTAAGTACCACAAGGCCTGACATCACTTATTCTGTTGGTATCCTAAACCAATTCATGGATAAGCCCACTCACATTCACCTCCACACAGCTCACAGAATATTGAGGTACCTTAAAGGCTCGATAGGACAAGGAATTTTCCTCTCATCAAAATCTTCTTTGCACCTTAAAGGATATAGTGACTCAGACTGGGTTGCATGCCCTGAAACCAGGAGATCTATAACTGGTTTCTGCATGTTTATAGGGGACTCTTTGATTAGTTGGAAGTCAAAGAAACAAATTGTGGTGTCAAGATCATCTGCTGAAGCAGAATATAGAGCATTGGCTCAAACTAGTTGTGAAGTCATTTGGTTGAAGGCTCTCTTAGAAGACTTTAACATTAAACATTCACAACCTGTTTTGTTTTATTGTGATAGCCAATCCGCAATACACCTAACCAAAAATCTCATATTCCATGAGAGAACTAAGCATATGGAAATAGACTGTCACTTTGTTAGAGAAAAGGTGCTGGCAGGTGTGATAAAACCAGTACATGTGCCTTCAAAATTTCAAGTAGCAGACATACTCACCAAAGCCTTGACAGCACCATCTTTCCATCTGTTATTATCCAAGATGGGCATACTCAACATATATGCCCATCTTGAGGGGAAGTCTCAGAAATCATCCAAGAAGCCTTAAGGAAATACACGAGTCCTTCTTACTGAGGATGATGCAGGAGCACTAAAAGGCAGTAGAGCACTAAGAGATGACAGGGGACAATCTACAACAGAGATGATTATACATGCTACTGCCATGCCTTAGCCACGCACCACAAGAACTGACACTCTAGGAACTTTTGTCTGTAGCACTCACACTCATGTATATATAGCATAATTAGTTATTTGTATAGCTGACACATTTGTACATTTTTATTCCTTTTAGCAATGACAACTGCAATAGGCAGTGTATATATATATATGACTTCAATGTACAGAGGGTTGTAATTTTTCATTTCATTTTCAATGAGAATATATTCAATCTTTAACAATTCCTTCATGTTTTTCTTGCAGATCTCTTTTGCATGGCTTCTCTACCATGCCTTTTGTTCTCAAATATCGCTAGATTGCTTCGAGAGATACACATTGGTAGCTTCAAAAGGTTGAATTGATTTGACTCCACAAAATATTTGGTTTGACTATACCTAGCTTGGGAATCTTCATTCAGAGAGATTTGATTCAAGGTTTGGATGCGGTTTAACTATTTTCTGCCGTTGATTAATAATTTACACCTTTGGATTTGAAAGCAATTTACACCTTGGCTATCATAGAGTTAAACGATTTCACAGTAATAGGGGAAGGGTTACGATAAGGCCGGGGGCCATGGCGAACGGTTGAGGGACATCGCTGGTGGGGACATGGTAGACGCTTCACAACTGTGGACGTTGGTTCTGGGAGAGGGGCTTTGTTGTCAATGGGAGAGGTGTAGGGTAGGCTTCAGTGGAAAAGGGAGAGGGGAATGGGATTTTTTGCACAGAGGGAAGTGGACTTTCATAACGTTATCAACTGTAGGCAGGCATATGGGAGTTGAAATAAAAAAAGTTACGTGGCACAAATTTATTAGTGGGCTGTTGTTTAAGGAATAGCAGACGAACCAGTGGAAAGTTTCTCTCATCTCTCAAAGGTGTTTCTTAACATCTACATATAGTTGCTTATCATGATTAGACAAGTCAATGAGTTTTTAGAGTCTATTTTTTGTTGAACCATCTAAATCAATGTAACTTCTTGAGAAATTCCAAATATAAAATGATTAGAAAACTATGGCCGGATATTGAGTTAAATTGAGTTGAAAGTTAAATAAAATATTGTCAGAATATTATTTATTATTATTATGATTTTAAAATTTTAAAAAAATTGAATTGTTTATTATATTTTGTATTGAAATTTAAAAAAATTATAATAATTAGATAAAATAAGTTAAAGAGAAGTTAAGGAACCAAATTGGCCGGCTCAAATAGATAGTGAAACTCATCATAAACAGAAGATGGCTAGTATGAAATACAGATGGAAACCCATGCATGTCCTTGATATTGATCCCCGTCAAAATGAGTATCAATTAAAACACCTGTTACTCCTACAAGGCTTGGCAGATAAATGTGTAGTAAGTAAAGCTTCTACCATCACCCAAACAAGAACATGCACTAATCACCTTCAATAGGACATTAACAACAGAACTATATGAAAGATGCACATCACCAAAACAAATTGAAAGGAAATAGAAGTGAAAACTTGAATGAGAAGCTATTTAAGAACATGTGCAGACTAACAGCTTAAAGCTTTGCTGCATAAGAGTATGGAAGTCAGCTTGATAATATTTAGAAGAATTTCCTAAGAAGCTTCTTTTTGACAGAACACAAGTAACATTCCAGAATTCGAATCAGAATATGAACGCATTGGCTATGCAGGACAATAGGGTACAGCATAAGAACATAGGGCAAAACAATAAACTTTGCTAGTTTTTAGCTTATTAATTGAAGAAATTGGGCCATTGGCTATGCAGGTCTTTCAAGTTTTAACTTCAAATATGGAAATTTGAAATGCCACATATGGTTTTGAGAAGCATTAGGCTATACAGAAATTTACACAATGAATTTTACATGCTGACATGACTTTATATATAATACATTAGATATACTTTACCATAAAAAGAGCTTTAGCAATCTGACCAATAACCTTAAAGCACGTCAATTGGTAAACTTCTATAAGATTTATGTGCAGACCAAGCATTTCCATATGGTATTATGAGTCTATGACTCCCCCCACCACCCCTAACAAAGACTAACAAAAAATATATATATATTCAGATGTATGTCTGAATTTGAAACTCTCTTTTAAGGGGGAAATACAGGCACTAGTGAGAAAATGATATACGAGACCCTCAAGTTTGGACAAGAAATTGATGAGACCCGTTTTAGGATATCCATGTTATTAGTTGTATGGAACTCCATTTTCCTTCATTAGGCATATAGATCAACCAAGTTACCAAAGACATAGCCTGCCGAAGGGGAATTCACCTTGCTTTGAAGGACACTGCATACTGCGTATAGACCAGAAATTATTCATAGAAGATTTGGAATAATCTCCATTTCCAGCATCCACTGAAATCATATTACGAGATTGATATACATGACCTTGTTTCAAATAAGGTTGTGCAGCATTTCTGATGCCTGCTTTGCTTTCCCAGTTCATTTATGTATTGAAAAATGAAAATTCAGGTGGGTTTCGTGAGTGCATACAAGAAAATCCAACTAACCAACAAGAGGCATAGTCTCGTAGAAAATATTTGGAAATTGTGTATGTACATGTGAGACAGACAGTAAAAGGGCACCAAAATAATCCGGTACAACAAATGCTTATAACTCACAATCTCACGGCTCTATCATAGCGTGTACTGATTAACACGCTCAAAATGGAATCTTTGTCTGGACATCGCGTGCCTTTACGATCCACTAGTCCAAATTAACTACTCTTACACGTCCAAATGACGGCTTCCCAGAGTAACCATTAAAATGGGAAAAACCCAATAAGTTTATAGCCCGGAATTACCCAAAAGTCGCTCAACTGCAGCATGGACATTCCCAGCTGTAGCACGCAGTGCTCTGATATTCTCCTGAGTATCAAAGAAACCCATTTCTTGGAGCTGTGAAAGCTGAGTTGCATATAGTTCTTCCGGGGGTACTACAGAAGTAAAAGACAAATATCAGTGTCAAACTAACGGCTAGAGTACATAAAATGTGGTCAATGAAAAAATTCTGACCATCTGGGTTATTTGGAACAGTCAAGCTTCCAGCTCCAAGACCACCAAACATGTTCATCATCAGCTCCAGTGCAGCATTATTCGGTGCTCCTGTTCAAATGCAAGAACATCAAATCAATGGAAACTTAATTGGAAAGGGAAAACAAGACATTATCTTCCAAGTTTAAGTTCTTGTCTTCTGAAGTACCTGTAGTCCCCCCAGTCTGATCTCGATCCCTGAAAGAGAGCAGCAAATATGTAAGGACCAACAACGGAATTGATGACTGCTGATCAACATAATGCAGGGAAACCCATCACAACCTTGCACCAAGCAAACAAATGGCACCACTCAAGTAACAAAGAAAGATACATCCTCACTTACAGGGTTGATTGCCGTTGACTAAGCCGAGACGCAAGTGATTGCTGTAAAGCTAGCATTTGCTGCAAGGGAAGCACGGAAATGAACAAAAGAAATGCCAAGCATGGGTTAATCATTATTAAACGTCATGGTAAAAACATTTGTTTTTTTCTTTTAAATAACTTATGCACTTGTCACAAAATTCAATCAATCCCATATTTCTTAACAGCCAAAACCTGTTTATCAAGGAAAACATGATTGTCTCTCACCTTGACCATGACTTAGAAACTGAGTCATAAGATTAAATGGCATAAATTAATTTCAAACAATATACCACAAAAAAAGAATTTCAACATATCAGACACATATAGAGAGAATGAGATTAAGATCATGTGGGCAAAGATGAACCTGCATTGTCTCAGGGTTGGTTAATTGACGTAGAAGATCTGGATTTTGCATCATTTCTCTTAATTGAGGATTCGTATCTACCATGCCACGTAGTTGTGGGTTGAGGCTGAGAATCTAACATTCAAAAAGGCCTATTAAATACATGAAACAGCACAAATCTCATAAATATGATCTATTCGGCTAAGACAAATTCCTAGTTGTAGTACCTGATTCATATATTGGGGATTAGAGAGCAAGCTTTGCATCATCTGTGATACAGCTGGGTTCTGCAAGAACTGGCTCAGTAGAGTAGCATCTGGGATGCCACCATTAAACATGTGTTCCATATTGGGGAGACCAAGCCCTCCAAGACCACCAATACCAGGTGCCCCGGCATCCCCAGCAGGATTTGGTTGTGTAGTTGTTGTCTGAGTACCTCCTGATATATTATACGAATCCATATTTTAATAAGTAAAAGTTACAATTCACAATTTCCAATAACATCTTTGAACTACATTGAAAGATAGTGACACAAAAGCAGTGATTTTCTGCTAGGAAAGTAAGATATTCTATTCAACATGGTTATTCGGGGAATCAAATATTCTTGCAATATAATAACCGAGCATGCAAGTAATAGAGAATAGATCCAATAACATAACATTCAAGATTGGTGCAAGTAGTATGTATACCGCATAGATAAGAGCATAGAGGCTCTTCCAACAACTATGGATAATGGCATTAGCCACTAATAAATTAGTAATGATATGCCTGTCAATTTCATCAATCAAATTATTGTTTACCGATAAAAAAAAAATGGCACTGATCCAGATCCATTAATTAAATGTGCAGAACCATTTTTTTGGGGGGCAACACTCCTTTCTTCTATAATGCTGGAGAGTACACATAAATACCAAAGCCGGAACATAAAAGCTTTGAAAGACTAAGCAAGGGAAAAGCTCACCAGCAGTATTGTTCCAAGGGTTAGGGAGTGGGTTTGTATTTGGAGAACTAAGCCCACTGGTTGTTTCAGAACCAGTAGTCAAGGGGTTATTAGCACCATCTCTGACATGTGTCCCACCTTGATTTCCAAAAAGTGCTGCAAACGGGTTTGAACTTGGATCATTTCCAGCATTTCCACCCATTGTTGTAGCATTCAGAAATGGTTCCTGAACATTTTCGTACATTCGTCTGAGCATGTTAAATCCCTCTGGGGTAGATTCAATGTTGCTCATCGCCCTGTCAGTGTTTCGCATCATCTCACGCATAAGCTCAGGGTTCCTTGCAGCTTCTACCGTCTGTCTAAGAATCCCAGGGTCATTAAGTACATGAGCAAGCTCTGGATTACGGTCGATGATCTCACGCATCTGAGGATTGTTCATAATCAAGCTGCGCATTAACTCGGGGTTGTTCATTAGGCTCTGCATGGCAGGCATGTTCATTATTTCTTGCATCATGTTTGGATTCTGAGTCAATTGTTGCTGCACTTGTTCAAACTCTGGCAGTCCAGCTCCAAACAAACCAGATTCGTCCCCACTGCCTAGTGCATTAAAGCCCAGTCCAGGAAATAAAGACGCACCAAGACCAGCATTTCCCAAGCCTCCACCTTCATTTGGACCAACACCCCGTGTAACACCTGGACTATTGTTGGGACTTCCAGAGTTACCAGTAGCAGTAGCATTTGCAGCAGGAGTTGATGCAGCTGAAGCAAACCCACGAACCATGTGAACAGTGTGTTCTGCCTGCAAACCTTCAACAAAAAAGTACAAAAGAAAGGGAAAATGATTAATCTGAGGAGAATAAAAGGCCCTTATAAAGCACATTGCAAACTCTCATAATGCTTCCCACGAATAAGCTAATGGGGATAAGGCTCAAATAAATTACTAAGAACCAGATTTGTTTGATTAAGCATGAAAAGCAAAACAAAAAGGAAAAATCCTCTACAGCTGTTCAAAAAAATATGGCCCAAACAATGGTGACTTCACCTCTGCCTTCCCCTCACTCTGCCACTAAAAGAAAATTGTGTCCTCATGCTGGAATGACTGAAGATGACCTTGACATGAAAACACTATGCTTCTGTCATTTTTTATACCAAGCCCAATATACTATTAAACTTCCAAAGCAACACAGTTTAATAAAACTTTGTACCCTTCTGTATGATAGTCTACAGATGCATCTCAATCAAATCATGCAGTTTAATGAACTTCAAAATCTCCGAGAGTTCCACGAAGCTAATTCAATAACGTAGCATAAACAAAAGAAAACAAACATTAGCAGCTCAGAATCCCAACAAAACCCACTTCACTTTGCTATCAATACGGACTTTCAACAGGAAACCGAGTGACATAAAGTCAAATTAAAAAATTACTACGACAGATTTCTCAGTGAACTAAAACATAGTTAATAAATAGAAGATCTTGTTAATAAGCGAACTGAAAAAAAACCAATATCCAATACAACAAAAAGTTGAAATTCAAATGTCTAACACAAGCAAAGTAAATTAAAAATTTAGCTCGTCGACTTCGCATAGAGATAAGGAACAACTGCAACCTCCAATTGAACTCAAGAAATAAGTATTAATTAAATACAGTCAAAACTAAAAATTTTCGCGTACATATCAAGGAATGGAGGCACGTACCATAGCTTTCTAGGGTTTGATCATCCTTCAAGATGCGACCTTTGTAAATCAATCTCTGCTGATCAGCCAGGACGTCGCAATTCTGAGCCAGAACCGCTTTGAATGCGCTAACGGTGGACGCAAGGCTGGTCCTCACAGTGAATTTCGAACCGTTGGAGCACCGGATATTGATCGCCACATGTTCTTCTTCACCACCACCGACTCTCGGCTCGCTCGAATCACCCTCGGAACCCATAGTAATCGATCTTTCAAAGAGAAAGCGAAAACACAAACCCTAAGTTAATCAAAAGCCCCCCAAAATCGAATCTGTGATAGTGTGCAAAAGGAAGAATTGGTATTCCCGAATGAAAACTGTTTAATATGTTAGTGATTATATGAGCACAAAAAATAAACGGAAAATATTAAAAAATCACACAAATACAAATGAACATATGGTTTTTCCCAAAGAAAAAATACGGTAAGATTTGGGAATGGAACAGAGAGAGGGAAAGGGGTGAGACCGCTTTACTTGGGGTTTGGACTTTGGGTGCCCGACGCGAGAGATTGTTGTTTTTTGTTATTACTGTTCATTTTCATTCCCTTCTTGTTTTCTAGCAAAACTCTCAAACCTAAATGCGATATTAGTGAAAGCTTAATTTAATTTTTCATCATTTAGAGACCTTGGTCATTTTCATAAAACTCTTATCTCATCTCATTTCATTTTAATCATTATAATTTTTTTAAATCTCTATACAAAATAAAATAAATAATTTAATTTTTTTAAATTCTAATATAATTTTTTTAAATTTTAATACAAAAATAATATATTTTAATAATATTTTATTCAACTTATTTTATCTCATCTCTAGAAATAAACATCTTCACTTTAAGGGATGGTTTGAATTAAGAGATAGAAATGAGATAATTTTAAATAAAAGATAAAAAATAATTTTAAATAAAAATAAAAGTTAAATAAAATATTATTTTTTATTTTTATTATTTTAAAATTTAAAAAAATTAAATTCTAAATTAAAAAAATTAAATTATTTATTATATTTTGTATAAAAATTTAAAAAATTATAATAATAAAATAAGATAAAATTAAACACTTTTCAAATCTAAACTAAATCCAAACGGAGCCTAGAAGATTCACTTATTATAAAAAATTATAAAATATCGATATAGTTAGAACTTATTCGAACTTTCAAATATTAAAATAATATTTTTTTCACTTCATGACTTATTTATTTTCACAATACTTCTCGACTCATCTTATTTAATCATTATAACTCTTTTAAATTTTCATACAAAATAAATAAATAATTTAACTTTTTTAAATTTCAAAATAAAAATTTTCATATCTCTATCTCAATGAAAACAAACGTGGCCTTAATTCAAACACATAATCTCACACTGAACAGTTCAAAATAACGGAACAAACCTAATTTTTAAACAAAGTAAACATTTTAAGGACGATTTTCCATACAAATAATAGAGTTGCACTTGAACATAACTTGCTCGTTCAGTTCAACAGAGATCCCAAGCTCATCATCCCAAGGCATGCGCCATCCAAAACCTGAATTCATTTGTCATTAAAAGGAACCCGAACCAAATCCAAGAAACAAAACACCACTTCACAAAAATTGGGAAACAGAGAGAGAGAGCTGCGACCAAATAAACCTTCCTTCCATAGTTGCAATGCTTCAGCAGCTTCTGTGTAATACATGAATAACTGATGCTAACAAGAGTTATCATTCTGCAAATCTCTTAAAGCTGCTTTCTTTACAGTAACAGGCAGTTGCTTATCATGATTAGGCAAGTCACTTCCAGTATTTCCCACCCCATATTCACTGAATTTAGAGTCTTTTGTTTGTTGAACCATCTGAATCAAATTAACTTCCAAAGGAGAAAAACAGGAAATTGCAAATATAAAATGGTCAAAAAACCATGGCTCAAAACAGCAGAGTGAAACTCACCAACAGAAGATAACTTTTATGAGATACAGGCCGTATAGCATGGAACATACATGTCATTGTTATTGGTTCCTATGTAAATGAGTATCAATTAAAACATGTATTATTCCCACATGGCTTTGCAGATCAAAAATATCTCATAAGCAAAGCTTCTACCGTCAAACAAGAACATGCACTAATCACCTTTTTAAAGAGGACATTAACAACGATGTGAAAAATGCATATCACCAAAACAAATCGAAATGGAAAAAAAAAAAAAAAGTGACAGAACTTGAATGAGCAGCTATTTAAGAACATCTGCAAACTAACAGCATAAAGCTTTGCTACACTTTTTTTTTTTCTTTTTTTAATGTCGGGGACCTCTCCAAGGCAGGGCCCTTCGGACCCATCCCTGCAGAGTGAACCCCGATCCCGTGCACCACACCCTCGAAAGTTTCCCATGAGGAGTTGAACCTTGGACCTTGAAGAAAGTGATACCCCAAGACCAAGGCCTTCACCACTTGGGCCAACCCCTTGGGGTTTTTAGCATGGAAGTCAGAGTTTGATAACAGTTAGAAGAATTTCCCAAGAAGCTTCTTTTGACAGAACACACATAGCATTCCAGAATTCGAATCAGAGTTGATACAAATTTCTCTAATTATATTCACAAGAAAAATCCAATAATGGAAATACTGTCAATTGAAACATACTATTTCTTGATTAAACAAGAGCATATTAATTTCTTGTGCAGAACATATTCCGTTGCAAAAAAAAAGCCAAATAATTTTCCTTATTGAAGTATCTCTAATCTTCTTTTTAATATTTCGCTTGCCTGTTATGTAGTTCAAAAACCTGATGGAACAACTACACATTTTAATAATTTTTAAACAAATAAAGGAAGTAACAAGTACAATTAAGGAAACAGAGTATCTGGCATAGTCGAAGCATACACTGACCAAGAAACTGTCTTACCTTTAATGCTCAAGTTGTTAAAGTGGGTTTCTACATTATTACATAAAAATGTAGCACAAATATCTCACTCCCACCCACAAGGAAATCCCTAATCAACAACATGAAAGTGTTCTAGTTCCTGCCTATTGAACCCTTATACGCTCCAATCCACCAATGCAATAATATTTTCAAGGAAGTCAATTCAATGACAATAAAAATTCCATCCATATGTTCAAATCACGTCTAATTCACTTCTTGACATTTCATCCAATTCAAGAAAATGGTTCGGAAAAGAGAATAACCAAAAAAAAAAAAACACCAGATTCACAAGCAATCGATATTTTCTTCATTTTCCACAAAAAGGGAAAAAAAAAGGCCTGAAATTAGCATACCAGCAAAGTAAAGCAACAATCCAAATGGAGAGATTTCTACCCAGAAAGCAAGACTCAGATTGAAGAAGATTTCAAATCAAAGAAGAGAGGAAAGGGCATTGTTGTTACCTTATCTCATTGCAAGCGCCTCTGAAAGAAATAGAAGAACAGGCTTCAAAGCTGGCAGCATTTGCTCTTACTAAATGAGAAATTTAACATATACGCCCTAGAAAATGATAGACATACAACCCTTTTTACAACCCTTTCTACAACTATGTTTCAAATGAGGAGCATTTTAGTAAAATAACTTTAAAAAGTAACATCATTTTACATAAATACCCTCATTTTAAAATATGGTTGTATAAAGGGTTGTAAAAAGGGTTCTGCATGTATCATCACTCACTCCAAGAGTGTTTTGTCAGCACACAACAAAAATCCATGAAATCAACAAGAGGTAGTCACATAGAAAATATTTGTAAATTGTGTATGTACATGAGAGATAGACACTGCAAGGGAACCAAAATAATCCGGTACAAAAATCCATGAAATCAACAAGAGGTAGTCACATAGAAAATATTTGTAAATTGTGTATGTACATGAGAGATAGACACTGCAAGGGAACCAAAATAATCCGGTACAGCAAATGCTTATAACTCACAATCTCAGGGCTCTATCATAGCGTGTCTTCGCTTATTCACGCGCTCAAAATGGAATGTTTTTCTGGACATTGCATGCCTTTACAACCCACTAGTACAAATTAACTATTCTTACAAGTCCAAATGACTGTTGCCCCGAGTAACAATTAAAAAGGGAAAAATCCAATGAGGCTTATTGCCCGGAATTCCCCAAAAGTCGCTCAACCGCAGCATGGACATTCCCAGCCGTAGCATGCAGTGCCCTGATATTCTCCTGAGTATCAAAGAAACCCATTTCTTGGAGCTGTGAAAGTTGAGTTGCATACAGTTCCTCCGGGGGTACTACAGAAGTAAAAGGCAAATATCAGTGGCAAACTAACAGCTAGAGCCTAAAATATGGTCAATGAAGTAATTCAGACCATCTGGATTATTAGGAACAGTCAAGCTTCCAGCTCCAAGACCACCAAACATGTTCATCATCAACTCCAGTGCAGCATTATTCGCTGCTCCCGTTCAAAGGCAAGAACATCAAATCAAAGGAAACTTAATTGGAAAGAGAAAACAAAACATTATCTTCTAAGTTTAAGTTCTAGTCTTCAGAAGTACCTGTATTCCCGCCAGTCTGAGCTTGATCCCTGCAAGACAACAGCAAATCATATGTAAGAGCCAACAACAGCATGAATTTGGTTTTTTTTTTTACAAGTGAGAAGATATTTTATTGATATAGAAATACGCATAGCCCAAGTACACAGGAAGTGTACATGTGATTACACCTAGTTAGGAACTAGAATCGGTTACCAACAATAGCATGAATTGATGACTGCTGGTCAACATAATGCACACAAAGGCTAAAAAGCCTATGACACATTTGCATATGGTATGTTTCATAAGTCACAAAGAATCAAAAGGAATAGGACGTAGCACGTAGTTTTGTAACTAGGCTCTTTCTTGTATACTTCCTGTGTACTCGAGCTTTTCCTATTTACGTGAATCAATAAAACCTCTTTTACCTATAAAAAAAAAAAGAATCAAAAAAGTCCAAAGGGATGTGTCTTGGCATTCAGAATATCTTTTACAAGTAACAAATCAATTATACTTAATAATTCCCTATATATTCAGAAGGAATAGGCATTAGTCGCCATCAAAAGTAATTAACTAAATCTCTAGTAGGGAAGCCCTAATTTTTAACTAATCATCTGGAAAACAATCATGATTATCCATCAGTAACTGTACAGGAGCACAAAACAGCATAAACTCATCACAACCTCATCAAGCAAACAAATGGCACCACTCCAGTAACAAAGAAATATACATCCTCACTTACAGGGTTGATGGCCGTTGATTAAGCCGAGACGTGAGTGCCTGCTGTAAAGCTAGCATTTGCTGCAAGAGACACGAAACAGAACAAAATAAAAGCAAAGCATCAGTGAATCACCATCAAACTTCATGGTCAAAACATTTGTTTTTTCAAAAAGTAATCATGCCAGGAAGCTAGCATTTGCTGCAAGAGACCCATGAAACAGAACAAAATAAAAGCCAAGCATCAGTGAATCACCATTAAACTTCATGGTCAAAACATTTGTTTTCAATAAGTACCTTCATGCCCCTCACCAAAATAGTTTGAAAGAATATAACACATAAAAAGAATTTGAACATATCACACAGATACAGAGAGAATGAGATTGAGACAATGTGGGTAAAGATAAACCTGCATTGTCTCAGGGTTAGTTAATTGACGTAGAAGATCTGGGTTTTGCATCATTTCTCTTAATTGAGGATTCGCATCTACCATGCCACGTAGTTGCGGGTTGAGGCTGAGAATCTATCATTCAAAAAAGCCTATTGAATACATGAAATAGCACAAATCTTGTAAATATGATCTATTCAGCTAACACAAGATTCCTAGTCGAAGTACCTGATTCATATATTGAGGGTTAGAGAGCAAGCTTTGCATCATCTGTGATACAGCTGGGTTTTGCAAAAGTTGGCTCAGTAGAGAAGCATCTGGAGTGCCATTAAACATGTGATCCATATTGGGGAGACCAAGCCCACCAAGACCACCAATACCAGGTGCCCTTGCATCCCCAGCAGGATTTGGCTGCGTAGTTGTTGTTTGTGTACCTCCTGACATTCAATTTTAATAAGTAAAAGTTACAATTCACAATTTCTTATAACATATTCGAACTACCTCAAACATAGTGACATACAAGCAGCGATTTTCTGCTAGGGAAGTAAGATATTCTATCCAACACAGTTATTCACATAATTAAATATTCTTGCAATATGATAACTGAGCAAGCAAGTAATAGCAAATAGATCTAATAACATAACATCAGAGATTGATGCAAATAGATATGTATACCACATAGATAAGAGCAAAGGAGTTCTTCAAACAACTATGGATAGTGGCATTAGCAACTAAAAAATTGGTACTGATATGCCTATCAATCTCCTCAATAAAATGCTTGTTTACTAATATAAAAATGGTACTGGTATTCCAGATCCATTAATTAACTTTGCACAAACTTTTCTTTTTGGGTAACAACTTTTTCTTTCTATTCTATAATGCTAGAGAGTACATATGAAAGAGTAAGCAAGGGCAAAGCTCACCGGCGGTATTGCTCCAAGGGTTAGGGAGTGGGTTTGTATTTGGAGAAATAAGTCCACTGATTGTTTCAGAACCAATAGTCGAAGGGTTATTAGCACCATCCCTGACTTGTGTCCCACCTTGATTTCCAAGAAGTGCTGCAAACGGGTTTGAACTCGAATCATTTCCAGCATTTCGACTCATCGTTGTAGCATTCGAAAATGGTTCCAGAACATTTTCGTACATTCGTCTGAGCATGTTAAATCCCTCAGGGGTAGATTCAATGTTGCTCATCGCCCTGTCAGTGTTTCGCATCATCTCACGCATAAGCTCAGGGTTCCTCGCAGCCTCTACAGTCTGTCGGAGAATCCCAGGATCATTAAGTACATGAGCAAGCTCTGGATTACGGTCGATGATATCACGCATCTGAGGATTGTTCATAATCAAGCTGCGCATTAAGTCCGGGTTGTTCATTAGGCTCTGCATGGCAGGCATGTTCATTATTTCCCTCATCATGTTTGGATTCTGAGTCAATTGCTGCTGCACTTGTTCAAACTCAGGCAGTCCAGCTCCAAACAAACTAGATGCCTCCCCACTGCCTAATGCATTGAAGCCCAGTCCAGGGAACAAAGATGCCCCAGGACCAGCATTTCCCAATCCCCCACCTTCATTTGAGCCAACACCCTGTATAACACCTGGACTGTTGTTGGGACTCCCAAAGTTACCAGCAACAGGAGCATTTGCAGCAGCAGGATTTGATGCAGCTGAAGCAAACCCACGAACCATGTGAACAGTGTGTTCCGCCTGCAAACCTTCAACAAAAAAGGGCATAAAAGATAAACCTGAGGAGAAGACAGACCAACCCTTGTAAAGCATATTGCAAACTCTTTAATGATTCACATGTATAAACTACTGGAAACGAGGATCAAATAAATTACCAAGAACCCGATTTGTTTGATTGTGTAAATCAAGCACGAAAAAGAAAATTAAAAAAATATTCTGCCGCCGTACAAAAAAATACGTGCAAACAGCGGTGGCTTCACCTCTGCCACCAAAAGAAAACCGTGCCCTCAAAGGTGAAATGATTGAGGATGTCCTCGACATGAAAAGGCTATGCTTATATCATTTTTATACCAAACCAATGATTTATAGCCCTCCAGAGCCACACAGTTTAATAAAGCTTTGTACGCTTCTCGATGATAGTCTATAGATGCATTTCAAAATCATACAGTTTAATAAAACTTCAAAATCTCCGAGAGTTTCACAAAGCTCATTCAAAAACGAAGCACCAACCAAAGAAACAAAACTTTAGCAGCTCAAAATATTAACAAAACCCACTTCACTTTCCTATCAATACGGACATTCTACAGGAAAATCATTGACTAAAAGTCTGAAACTAAAAATTTACTTGGATCGAATTTTTATTTTTTATTTTATTTTTTTATTTATTTATTTTTTTAAAATTGGCACCGGGTGTCTAGACTAATTCCGGGATACACATGGCAAGGAGTTTTCCGCAAGCACTCGGGTAATTCATGGAAAAAATTCATTGGAAGCCAACACAAAAATCTTCACAAGGAATCGAGACACGTACCATAGCTTTCTAGGGTTTGATCATCTTTCAAGATGCGACCTTTATAAATCAATCTCTGCTGATCAGCTGGGACGTCGCAATTCTGAGCCAGAACCGCTTTGAATGCGCTAACGGTGGACTCGAGGCTGGTCCTCAGGGTAAATTTCGAACCATTGGAGCATCGGACATTGATCGCCACCACTTGTTCTTCTTCACCACCACCACCGAGTCTCGGCACGCTCGAATCCCCCTCAGCACCCATAGTAATCGATCGGTCAAAAAACCGAAAGCGAAAACACAAACCCCAAGTAAATCAAAAGCCCCCCAAAATCGATCTGTCCGAGTGGGCAGAAGGAAGAATTGGTATTCCGGAATGAAAACTGTTTAATATGTTAATGATTATATGAGAACAAAATCGACGGATATTATTAAAAAGTCATACAAAAACAAATGAATATATAATCTTTCCCAAAGAAAAAAGACGGTAAGATTTGGGATTGGAACAGAGCGATGGGAAGGGGGGAGGGATAGTCGGAGACTGACTGCTTATATGCGGGGTTTGTGCTTTGCGTGCTCACCGCGAGAGATTGCTTTCTTCTTCTTTTTTCATTTTTTCACAATTTTTTTTTTCGAGTATAGAGATGTTGTAAAAGTAAATTTATAAATTAAAACAATTTAATACAACGCGCAAAATTATAAAATAAATCTAATTTATTCTATCAAACCAAATTATTTTTAAAATTTATTTTTTAAAATATTTGGGTAGAATTAACACTTCTATTTTATTTTTCATCAAGAAATATTTTTTTATTTTAATCCATTCATTTTATGTTATATTCTATCAAATAATGCTACTCATCATTTTAATTTTCATCATCTTATAATGTGACATTAGATGATTAGAAATTATTTATTATATTTCACTTGTCAATCTAATGTCACATTATTGAACGATAAGAAAATAAATATGAATAGATTTTTTCTATTCAGCCGTGATATAAGACACAGTTGTTAATATCAAATATCGAGTTTAAATCATACTTTAGTCAATCTTAATCCAACTTATTTAATTAAACAATCTAAAGGTCTAAACCTTCAACTCTGTTTTATTAATTTGGAACGGGATTCATTGGTTACAAACAAAAATTATAATCCCTAATTTATAGTCTTGATATAGATAGAGAACAAAATGGAAACATAAAGCACCTAATAAAACAGAGCCCAAAATACATTGATGAAAAAAGAGAATTGCTTTAGTTATAAAGATATTTCATAAAAATAAACCCACAAATTGATATAAATTGATGTGGTACGTTAGATTGTAAAACTATTTTTAGTGTAAGTAAAGTAGATATAAAATATCATATGAAATCATATTAGTTTGTAAATTTATTCTTATAGAATCTTTTTATGACCGAATCAATTCTATTAAAAATAAATAAAAAATGTCTCCCAAAAAAGTAAAACTCAGTAGGAGAGGAATAACTTGCTCTTTCAGCTCAACCGGGATTCTAAGCTCATCATCCTAAGGCATACAATCCAAAACCTGAATTCATTTGTCATTAACAGGAACCCAAACCAAAAACTTAGAAACAAAGCCCTACTTGAGAGGGAGAGAGCTATGACCGAAATAAACCTTGCTTACATGGTTGCAATGTGCTTTAGCAACTTCTTTGCTGGGAGAACATATGTTCATTACAGCACAAGGATGTTTATAACGAACTATTTAATGGTGAGTAACATCTTATAAAGAAATCTTCATCATGTAACAAAATTTCCTGCTGCTAAATTTACAGAACCGAGTGATCTTCTGCATAATACAAGAATTGCAAAAGAATATAGAGATGGGCATTCCTTCAAAAGCCGTTAATAAGAGGTTGCTGTTGGTTCTGTCCTAAAGCAATGCAATATGAAGCCGAGCAGGAGCAGTGACACTTTGCCATTGAAGTGAGCAAAGCCTTCTCCAGATATTCAGCCATGTGTGCTTGAACCAAATAAATGACATACTCCAACAAAGTACTATCACAAGGCAATCTGATTGGTCCATTGCTGGGTAGTCCAAACTCCTCCTCAGACATTCTCAAGAGCTCCCTGAAGACATTCTTGCTGAGATATTCCAAGGGAACCACAAACCTTTTATTGTCAGTGGTGTATACAACAAAATGGCCTTTATTGGCCACTGAAGACTGCAAACCTACATCACTTTTTGGACATGAAATCCTCTTAGGCTTATTAGCAGTCATTCTTTGCCACTTCTTTGCCATTGGGATTAGCCTTTTTGGGTTGATCATGGCTGCAGCTTAGAGTGAGGGTTCTGAATAAGCAACAAGTAAGAGGAGCCCTAGAGATCTGATGTTTCAGATTCTAGATCTAGTGTTCTGTGGGAAGACATAGATGGTTATGAGATATATATATATCCACCAGGTCAGACAGCACCAAACTCTGCTGTTTCCTTTATGTTCTACTGATATAACGCATAGCCATGTGATTATCAAACCAAACAGAAGGGTGGGATTGTGGGGATGTCTGGGCCGTCTTGAGCAATCAACTCTTCAGGGTAGGCCATTGATGTCTATCGTTATTCATGCTGTTGTTTTCTTCTTCCAAATCCATGCAACCGCAGTTTGGGCCCCAGATAAAAGCTATGATCACTTTCACATTTGTGAAATAAATACTTTTGTCGACAAGATCCAAGACAGCATGCATGTTTGTTTCTCCATTTTCCTCTTTTTACAGCCCTCTTTCTTCCATCTTCTTATAGCTCATCATTCCTAAATTGTTAATGAACTCTCAAATTTTTAATTTCATGTAACCTTGGCTACTGGTGAGGCCATGGAAGTCCATATTCCTGAATTGGGAATAGATCCTGCAGAAACCCAATAACCCCTTCCCCGAGCCTAAGCTTCAAAGACCCCAAGAAGTTTGAATTAGCTTTAAAAACGTGAACCTCTCAAAAGTGGCTCATCCAATGCTCAAACCCCAACGTATATAAACTATAGAGTCATAGACGTCCTTTTGAAAATCAAAACCAAATCATAGGCAGGAAGTCATGGAAAGCCTGAAGCTTCCACACTGTCTACTCCGACGGAAAGAGATAGATTAAATTATTTATATTATATTCTTAATACTCCCCCTCACATGTGCGTCAAACTCTCTTCAATGGATCAAGGGTAGAGTGTAGAGTAACTCAACACCTCTACTCTAATACTATGTGAAAAATAACCTTATTCCAAAAATTTAAACCAATGAAAAGTAGTTGATTTAATTATTTGTATTATATTTTAACCCTTGTCCCATTTATTTTCAAAAAAAAAAAAACCCTTGTCCCATTTCTCCCTTCAAGCCTGTCCTCCAAATGACCCGCAAATTAATGCTTTCAACTGGTACTTCCTTCTCCAAGCTCTGCCCTTGTTTTTCGTTCTCTTTCAGAAAAAAATAGTTCGAGTATAGCTTTTTGTAAGTGTGAGCACAGACTTCGAGCTTTAGATTGATTCATTAGCAGTAAAACCACATCCAAAAATTGTGATTTGTTTGCTTACTCGACGAGCTCTGTGCTGCTTTTGGTTCTTTGGCATGAAAGATTTTGTTTTAATTTTGTTCATAATGTGAAGTTGGTGTTCTACATATGCAATTCAATGAAAAATATAAGACTGAATAAAGGTTTAGCGTGTTTGGGCTCTATATTACTTTTTTTTTTTGGGGGCAATTTATCGTCATGTAAGCAGTCCAATAAAAGACAAGGGTGAAATTTTTAATATGAGAACACTTGTTTTATAGGACTTAAATATAAAGCTCTGCAATTGATGAAAGCTTTGCAGTGGCATACACCCAAGAGGCCATTAACGAAAAGCTGATGATGATACACCACGAACATCCCATTTTCTAAAAAGTTTTTAGAGCTTTGACTTCAATGGAAACAACTCAGAGAAACGCGTGTAAAAAAGGTGGTAGGTGGTGAAAAACAGAACCATATCGTTTGCCATGTCCTCGGTGCAGCAACCAATTTTTTCAAGGAAAAATAATTTGTACAACTTCTAAATAAATAAGTTTCGCACAAATTTTTATTAAAAGGTGAACTCATTAAAAAAGTATAAATAAAATCTATTATTTATTAGTGAGACATATTATTTTAAAAAAAAATTGCACGAAATTTATCTATTTGGATCTCGTACCTTGTAATGCTTAGTCCTATTAGCAAAAAGAAAGAATTGAAGAGAAAAATCAGTCATTTTAGGCAGTCACCAAACTTTGAACATCTGCCTTGCTACTAACAAGGAGTCTCAACAGATTGGAGGATTACGCCCCTTGTCAAGGATATCATCAACGTCCTAAAGGACTTCTCCTGCTGGTGTGCATAAAGTAAGAAGTGCCAACCCTTAGGAGCACTACCTCGCCATATGGATTGCCTCCAACAACATTATTGGATGCATTCTCTCATACTGAGAATCCCACCCAACATTCATTTACCCTCAACTCTTGCCTGATCCCCATGAACCACTCTGTGTTTTGTTAATTCCCTTTTAATCAGGGGAAAAAAGTCAAGACACCCATAGTTTATACTTTCGGTAGTGGAGGTCTTGGAAGTTTTCTTTCTTTTGATGAGAAAAACAGAGCCCGGAAAAGTTATTTTTTCACTAATCTGAATAATTGATACCAAATACACTGTCTTACATGAAAAATAAATTGGGCATTCGGCTATGAGAGATCTTGGAATATGGCCAGTAAAAAGATGAACATCTATATTGATATAATAATTGTTGGTATGCTTTGTGGACCTGTGGTTACTGTGCTCTTGCCGTTGCTTTTATAATTTCCTGGTTACCGACACCTAAATGAGAAGGATGATCTAAAAAAATAAATATGACAGAAGTTTCCATTGCCCACTATGGTTGTCCAAGTTTAGCATTTATTAATCTTTCTTTACTTGTGGTAGAATTTGTTCCCATCTTTGCACCTCCCATTAACAAAGAATCCTCACATTTACCGAACTTATCTCAAACTTAAATGTTCTTTCCTTTTTGTTCTACCATACGCGTGAAAAAAAGCACACAAAATGCCTCCCTCTCTCTCTCTCTCTCCTTTTTTTCTTTTCTTATTCAATTGTTTGAAAATTGCAACCCACACTGCTTGTATGGTAGTAGAAGCGACCTTTTTCACCAGCTATATAAAAAAAAAAAAGACAACTCGATTGAAAAGAGGCACAATACTTTTGAGTACTTGGAAAACCATGCAACTTTTCTATTGATTTAAGTTTCTACTTACAAGTCTCGGAGTGTGAGAATCTGAGGAATAAAAAGGGAAGAAACATCTCGAAGTGCAAAGAGTATGTCCCAATATATCCATTTAAAGGCTCGGAAAGACACATGAATGCTCTCTCACAGCACACGTCTCACAGCATATATAGCTGTGTTTGCAGAAGGCAGAGAGTCGGTGAGAGACCCCATCCCCTTTTTCTTTGTCCCACCGCGTTTGCGCAAATGCTTCTCTTTCTTTCTCACTTAAAAGTCTTCCCACGCAAGCACGTTACAGTCTAACAAATCGATTCAAATCTTTGATCCATCTAAAAGAACTATCCTAGCCGGTATTGGACACGCTGACCTAAAGTCCACACTCATCCACTCGCACGTTTACATCTATATATATACACCTCTTGCCTAGCTCCTCCTGCGTATTCATTTATCATAGAATTACTAGCAAGATGGCTTTCTTTATTTGCTTCCTCTTCTTTCTTATTTCATCTGCCACTGCTTGTGATCGTTGTGTGCACCAAACTAAGGCTGCATATTTCAGTAAAGCTTCAGCACTTTCATGTAAGATGCAACCTTTGTTTTCCTCTCTTTCCTCATTATCGCGTTTGTTTGATCAAGTTCATTGTTACCAATATGATACGAAATGGAAAAAAGTAAGACCGACCCAGATGAAGGTTTAGGAAAATATTAAGTTGGTCATTCTTGTTTTGTGGCTTTGATGCAGCTGGGGCTTGTGGGTATGGTTCCTTGGCATTGGGTTTCAACAGTGGACATCTTGCAGCTGGTATTCCTTCCCTTTACAAAGATGGAGCTGGTTGTGGAGCATGCTTTCAGGTCTGTATAGTCTATAGCTCAACCTTCTTTCTTTCGTTTGCGAATGCTTTTACCTACCATGGAAACTATGTTTTGATCGGAGCCACGCTCGTTTGGCAGGTAAGATGCAAAAACACAACTGTTTGTCTTAGAGAAGGGACTAGAGTGGTTTTGACGGATCTCAATCACAATAACCAAACAGACTTTGTCCTCAGCAGCAGAGCTTTCATGGCTATGGCTCCAAAGGGTATGGGCCAACACATTTTGAAACTTGGGATTGTGGACGTAGAGTACAAGAGGTAAGGATATTAATATATTTCATTATTAGCCACCACTTCTAGGCTAAAAATCATACACAATAGATGAAATTTGTTGACTTCTTATGGCAACTTTGCATCTGGGTCACACCGACCACGTATAGAACTCCGGATGTGGGCCACCTTTAAATAACACTACGGCCTCTGCAAAGTCGGACAGAAATGTCCCCTTAGACAAAAGCCGAGCGCATTATTGTTGGCAACGGTCCAATATGTATTCATCAGAGAATCATATTGAATCTGCATCAGATGCTTTAGGGGGAAAAACGCAGAACTAAAATCCAATCTTCTTGGTTGCATAAACCAGGGTACCCTGCCAATACAAGAATCAGAACATGGCATTGCGAGTGGAAGAATCAAGCCAAAAGCCACATTACTTGGCAATCAAATTTCTGTTTCAAGGTGGCCAAACAGAAATAGTAGGTGTTGATGTAGCTCAGGTGAGCCAAAAAGCATAGCAGCATGACTTTTTGTTAAACTAAAACTGTTAAAAATGTATATAAATAACCATAAACTGATGCAACATTGCTGCAATGTTCCTAGGTTGGTTCGTCTAACTGGGTTTTCATGAGTAGAAATCACGGGGCAGTCTGGGACACAAGTAGAGTGCCATCTGGGCCACTGCAATTCCGGTTTGTAGTAACAGCTGGGTACGATGGGAAGTGGATCTGGGCTCAACATGTTCTTCCTGCTGACTGGAAGCCTGCAGGAGTATATGACACTGGAGTACAGATCTCTGATATTGCACAAGAAGGTTGCTCTACATGTGATGAAGGGACTTGGAAATAAGGCAACTCGGTACGGCCAGCTAGCGTGCATGCATTCATAGGTCTTGATTAATTAATTTAGGATCTCAGGGAATTATAATACAAGAAAAAATGTTAGAGATATGACTTTTAAACAACTACGTACCGCACAATCTGTCTATGAAATGATAGTTGCAAACACGAATGTATAAGTACCATGCAATTATTTTTAAAAAAATGAATAAATATAGGATGCATATGAAAAAATAATAATAATAGACTATTATCTTTTTTAAAATGACTACACGATACTTGCGCATTCCACAACTATATATAACATTACTCATCTAATAACGTAACCTTTTGCACCGGCCACCTTAAATTAAATTCATTCATTTATTGGTGTAAATTTCTTTGCCTACTCCAAAAGCTATCAATTGATTCATTCTCATTGATCATGTCTCTCTCTATCCCGCAATGTTTAATAGGTAAAATTAAAAATAAAAATAAAATAAAAACTTTCACTGGAAATGGAAATTAATATTTTAATAATAGGTAATATATGGGATCACAAATCACTTTGAATTGAAAAATTATTACTCTTTATAATATTTTAATATGGCTCTAACTAATTGTATGCCTTCTATTGGGATGATACAAATAGTATTAGGGCTTATTTCAACAAAAAATGTGAGACTGGCTCAACGAGGATGTTAGGAATATAAAATGAGAGATTGTGATACCTCATTTTGATAAAAATAGATTTTTTTTTTTTTTTATCCCTCATTCTTGTGATCAGATATCAACATAAGCATACACTACAACTCTTAAAAAATAAATAAATAAAAAGAAGAAGAAAAGAAAAAAAAAAAGAAAAAAAAAGAAATTCTGACTACTGTGTCTAGAAAGTAATAGTACAGGAGTCATAAAACAGAAGGATCTGCATGTCCAAATGTTGGAAATAGGTATGAATCAATTGATGGAGCACCATTATCTTCACTTTAAGCTTTAGGTTGGTGGCCAAAGAGACATAAATTTTATGTCGCATCTTTGACCAATTCAAGTTTTTGGTATTGACCCAAAGTCAATAATTTCTTATATATTATTAGTGTTATTATTATCAACACCTTTATTGTGTTGTACAGAGCTTAGAATTTAATTTCTTTTCCCAATTTCTGACATAAATTTAATGTTCTTCATATAGTGAATCCAATAATTAATTTTGGCTTGCCTCCCAAAATTTCAAAAAACCACTGCAAATTGATTTTAGGGTTTTCTTTATAAAAATCAGTTCCCCCTTCCAAATGTTATAATTGCATCCTACACTAAATACCGTATGGAAAAAATAAAATTTAGTTATATACGCATCCATCCAATTTGATAGGTCAGAAAGTCAAATTTTAATAAAAATTGTGTAAATTTATAATTTTAATATGAAAATAACAATATTAATATATAGATTAGTATGCGAATTCACTTGTATGTAGCAAAACTCATATCATATAAAAATAGATCAGATAACTTGCCAGTATTGAATAAGCCCCCAATGCTTATATAAAAAAAGTTGACCCCACCATGGAAAAATATGAAAAATTTACTTCTTTTTTTTTTTTTTATGGAACCCACATTTTTAGAAAAGCATGTATAAAGCTTATAAATTTAAAATTTGTACCTATCATTACTGTAATAAAATTGTACGTGAAGGCTGAAAGGAAGCCTTTTGAGCCTCTGAGTCTGAATACAACGTCAACAATGAAATAATTTTGTGAAAGGTTTTGGTATCAGCAACCTACCGATCATGCTCCGAATCCGATCGTTCTCGAAATGGGCCAAATCTCATGACTAAACCTGTTGGGCAATCTTTTATCTCGTGACTGAACTTGTGAAACCAGCCCATTAGCCCAATTGGA
Source organism: Carya illinoinensis (assembly GCF_018687715.1). Taxonomy (NCBI): domain Eukaryota; kingdom Viridiplantae; phylum Streptophyta; class Magnoliopsida; order Fagales; family Juglandaceae; genus Carya; species Carya illinoinensis. The sequence continues at coordinate 31,244,664 of NC_056757.1, forward strand.
CCAAACCAGTTATTCAACAGAGTGGCTCTACAACCATCCCGACTGAGATTCCGACAGTGTAATTTTTTTTTCTTTTGTTTTTCCTGTGTTTTTAAATATTTTTTTAAAAATATTTATAATACATAAATGCATGACTTTAGCATTTCTGTATACAAAAAGCCCACTGACATACATCTAAGGTATCTGATAGGCTGAGGAAAAAAAAAAGGGTTTCTGGTAGGCTGATATTGTACATGTTATATAACACGTGTTAAGCATATGATCTAACGTTCTTTTCCCTCTTTCAAAGACTCATTTACTGTTCTAACTCTGGCACTGAGCCTTTACACCTCACCCACCTGAATATAAAATTTATATAAAAAATTAATTCTTTAATAATAAATTTAATTTAATTTTTTTAAATATAATTATATCTGCTGTTTCTCATTTCTCCGTGACAAAGAAGGGGAAGAAAGAATATGTTATTTTTGGGAGCTTTCGCTAAAGAGACATTCTCCAAAACAAGACCACAGCAAACATTATTTCTGAAATTTATTAACTGGGACCTACTTAAGGGATGTGCATTAAATGGGAACGTGCTACATGATGTAAATGCTATGTGGAACCCACTCAGAGACCGATAGTGACAGATTGAAGACCAAGACAAACCATATGTGGGTCCCATTCTCATGGGCAACAGCCAATCGTGTCTTCTTATTAGAGGTGAGGTTTCTGTGTGGATTAGGATCATCGTTTGTGGGTTCTGCAGCTGCTAACCCCAACTTGAAAGCTTCAATCCGTAACCTATCAGCAGGTCATCCTTTCGGTACGCCTTAAAAATGTAATGGAAATCCATAATGTGATAGATAATGTGAAATCTCATCAAAATATTATCAATCACTCAAGAACTTGACATTTGATGATAATGTTTAGTCAAACATCATATACAGTAAGATCAGCATGAAGCTGGTAATTATGCTACTCGGCATATTAAGGATACAACTGTATTGCTTCGAACTTCGTTTTCGTGCAGAACATGCATGTTTTTGTTTTTGTTTTTTATTTTTACCACTTTTGATAAGTAAAATATCTCCTACAAATGCAAGGAAAGATGTAGATGGTATCTACGTTGTTCCGGCCCTGAATATGCTTGAAAGCTCACCCTCCGGCACCGCTTTAAAAAGAGCAAAGGTGTGCGTTTTTTCCTCTTTCGTACAGATTTTTTTTCTTGTGAAGAGGTGTTGCCTAGTGTGTGGACAAAAATCTCTTCAGTAAGGAGATAGATAGGCTTTTTGGGTAGGTGGTTTTTGATGGCCGGGAAGGACACATGGTTGGATGAAAGCAAAAACGACACGTTTCGATCAATTGTTATTTCTTTTAAATTTTCATTTTTGTGTTTTTCAGTGTTGTTAATCTTGATTTTATGCAGTGAGGCTCTGCACGTGTCCCAGCCATCAGAATTCCGTGCGTCTGATGAGACCGAAGACTATGGGGAGGTCTTGGTGGCGTGCGAGGATGGCAATTCTTTGTTAAAACTTAAGTTCTTTTGGTTCATCAAGAATGTTTGTGTCACAAGAGTAAGAATGAAACCATCATGTTCTCCCACCATATGCAGACACGTGTAGTTGGAAGAGTATAGACTCCCCCACTCGGTCCCTATTTATTTGCCCTTATTGTCTCCCTTCATGATTCATCCTATCCACTCACAGTCACAGTACTTGTGCGTTTTCTCATTTTTTTTCTCTTTTGTCTTTTTTTACTTTGGTTTCTGTAAAGACTCTTTCTTTCTTACAATATTACTATTGCGGAGTCTATATGTAGTGGCTGTTCCATTTCAGTCGTGGTGAAGCTTCCTCTACCGGTCTATCTTCGTTATATATTAGTGTTGTGGTGCTTGCAAACCAAACAAGTGGCAAGGAATCCTGAGTGGGGAAATGGAAGGAAAAGTGGTGAGTTCAAGATTCAAGAGAGTTTGCGTTTTCTGTGGCAGCAGTACTGGGAAGCGAAACTGCTACAGAGATGCTGCCATTGAGTTAGCCCAAGAGCTGGTATTTAATTCCCAAATGATTCGTGAAACTGAATAACCCCCATTTCTCTCTGTGATTTTGCATCTCCTCTGTTGTCTTCAACTCTTTCTGAGATGTTTTGGGCATCTGCATGTAAAGGTATCAAGGAGGCTGGACCTTGTTTATGGAGGTGGGAGCATTGGGCTAATGGGGCTGGTTTCACAAGCTGTGCATCGTGGTGGGGGAAAAGTTCTTGGGTACAATCACTTCACTATATCTTCACAATTTTGGATTGGATGTTTGAAGTTAATTTTTGTTGTTCCTTTTCACATAGCTTAAACATTTTTTTTTTTGGATTTTGATTAATAGGATCATCCCGAGGACTCTAATGTGCAAAGAGGTGCATATGATTCCATTTTGGTTTTCTTTTGAACTAGTCAATGGGTTTTTCTTTTTCATGTTAGTGGTTTAAAGTTTGGCACTTTCTTAAGGTTCACGGTGTCTCTAAAATTGTTTGTATAGTTGTAATATGGTTTCAAAGTTCAGAACTTTTTGCGTCATGGTGTCTCTCATCAGAATTAATGCTTGTGTATGGTGGGTGGAGCCACAGATAACGGGTGAGGCGGTTGGAGAGGTCAGGCCAGTAGCCGACATGCACCAAAGAAAGGCTGAAATGGCCCGCCATTCTGATTGTTTTATTGCCCTACCAGGTCCTCCCTCCCTTTCTCTCTCTCTCTCTTTCTCTCTCTCTCTCTCTCTCTCTAACAAATACAGCTAGTAGATTCAAACTTTCACTTTGCCCTTTTTGTTCCCCGAATAAACAATGGAATTTTCTGTCATCACATTGGTTTCAGGTGGGTATGGAACTTTGGAAGAGCTTTTGGAGGTCATCACCTGGGCCCAACTCGGTATCCATGACAAGCCTGTAAGCACACCCCAGATTACTATAAAAATAAAAAATAAAAATAAAAATAAAAACCTTTGGTCGTTTGGTGCTCTTCTTTATTTCAAACCCTAAAATTTTCAACTCCAATACCATATATATAGGTGGGCTTGTTAAACGTTGATGGCTACTACAACAACCTTCTCACTTTCATTGACAAAGCAGTGGATGATGGCTTCATCAAGCCATCCCAGCGCCACATAATAGTGTCTGCTCCGAATGCCAAAGAGCTCGTTCAAAAACTTGAGGTGGGGGGAGCTTCAATTTTTCACGTTGTTTAGGTTTGTGTCTGTTGGTTTTGAAGCTTTTACACTGAAAAGACAACGGCCTGGCATTTAGAGGAGGAATCTTTATCAGTTTACTGTCTTGGTGTATGATTCTTATCTGGGGTGTTTGGTTGTAATTGATGACAATATTTTGTTGTGATCAGGAGTACGTGCCTGTGCATGATGGAGTCATGGTCAAGCCAAGCTGGGAGGTTGGGTTCCCACAACAGCAGCAACAACAGGTGGAGTTCAATGCCACTGCTTTGCAGACTGAGATAACTCTATAAAGAGATCAGACGAGTGAAATAAAAAGAGAAGAAAAACAAAAGAAAAGGACGGGGAAAAGAAAAACTGCTAGGCTGTTTGTTTCTGCATTTATTTTGAGTCATATACCAACCAGGAGAGATGGAAATTAGAACCAGACCCACAAGGAAAAAAACAGAGATGAGAGAGAGAGAATGAGAGGAAACTTTCACAAAAAAGTTGGGTATTTTCGTATTTGTATGTTTCTTAGAAAGACAGGCGAAATCTGCATTCCGAGTTAGGTTTTAAGCATTGTTTTTTTAGCCTCATATAATGTACGAAGAAGTAAGATCCAAAGAGAGCAGCAGCAGCTATCTTTCCATTTCCTTGGCCCCAGGGCCCCGAGTATGCATGCCTCCACTGCTGGGTCTTACAGGACAACTCTGATATAAAATCTGATGGCTACTCTTTACGTGCCCAACACTTTTCATTGCAAGCCGATTCAGTCGCGTTTCGTGTGGAAACGGGGAAATGTTTGGACACCAGGGCTTGTTTAGAAGATGCGATTCTCAGTCCTTTCTATATATTTCATCTCATTTCATTTTTAAATATTATTTAAATATAAATATTTATTTTTTTCATCAAAATATTATCTAATCATTATAATTTTTCTAAATTTTTAAATAAAATATAAAAAATAATATAACTTTTAGAAGTTGAGTATAAATAAAATTTTATTTAAATATTATTTTTTAATATTATTATTATTTAAAATTTTAAAAAAATTAAATTATTTATTATATTTTATATAAAAATTTAAAAAATTTATGATAAAGAGTTTAATATGAAATAAAATGAGAAACATATTCGATATCCAAACTGAGGCGGGCCACGACACCACCCTTGGCCTTTTTGACACCTTTAAAGTGGTCGGAGTTAACGTTGGAATGAGACTTATAAGTGGTGGGACGAATGGCACAACTTGTGATGAGAGGCCAGTACGTACGTACCACTCCAGGACAGGGATTTTGAAATTTGAACTGTACCCGGTGGCTCCTTTCTGGTTCTCCTGAAAAAGGCTTAAAGCACCCCCAAAAAGACACAAGAATTGAAGATGGTATTGATATGAAAAATTTTAACATCATTTCTATAAAACTATTTATGATTTTTTTAATTTTTAATTTACTAAATGTTTGATGTTAATATGATGAATAAAAGAATTTTTTTTAATTTAATAAAAAAATAAAAAAACTCAGTATAATATGGTGTAAAAATGATAAATAGAAGGCTCAATTGATATATGAAAAATTGTTGTCTTTTTTTATCAATATATTATATATGGTTATGATCGAAAGACACGACAATGTCAAAAAATATATATTTGAGATGAGCATCCAAACGAGGCTTTAACCAACCACCAAAACATGCATGCCTCTTCCAAACTGTAATGCCACTACATGAGTCAAAAGAGACTCCAAAGGCTTGAAGACTACTTGTTTAATTCAAATCCAATTTTCTCCGCTTATTATATACTTCGACGGCCAAATGGTGCAGGCAGTATTGCTTTTTAGAAACCATTTAATTAATTTGGGTTCTAACTAAGTAGCAATTATCGTCTCAAAGTATTGGAGAATTTTTTTATATTTTATTTTCAAATGAACGGGACTACTTTTGGTTCTGATTGTGAGGGGAACAGGCCCTCAAGCCTAGCGGCCAAGCCCAAGACCTAGTGACCCAATACCAAGTTGGTCGAAAAGCAAGCTTAGGTCCATCCCAACGGACCCCTCTACCCCACAAAAGAGACCCTCGGGGTATAGGCCTTGGTCGGACTGAAAGCCCATAACAAACCCAGCCCTCCTTAGATCGGGTCACTCCGATCTAAGGAAGGAAGTCGAGCCTATCTAAACTTGGGCGGCCTGAAGCATATCGCATTTATGACTTGCACAATCATGGGTGACCAGGGACACGTCACATTTATGAGCTGTCCAGTCTCAGGTGCCTAGTCACAGGAGGCCAGGGACACATCGCATTTATTACATGATAGAATATACTTGCACACAACCACGGTATGACAATACATCACCTTATCAGGGATAAGACAGGTTTGACCCAGACACACCTTAGAGTCTCACGCTTCCCCTAGAAGACAGGGTCTAGGCCAGGTATAAATACCTCAACCCCTTCCACGAAAAGAATTTGGATACTCTTTACATACACAAGAACCTTCAACTAACTTAGGCATCGGAGGACTTACGGGCTCCACCTGAATCCAATCTCTATTTGTTTTGCAAGTTCAACGAAGTGGGTCATGCTATTGCCAAGGTTGTGAAACACGTCATCAACAGTGGCATTGTCTGTGGGATTTCTTTCTTTTCCTTGACAGCATGTACTTCGCATGCTAGCAATGAGGCGGTCCAAAACTGCACAAGAAGAGGAGTATAGGAGTGATGCGATGGAGGCGAGGCTAGTGGAGATAGAGGAGATGATAAGAAAGCTTACCGAGGAAACGAAAGAACTGCACAGAGAAAACACTACACTGCGGTGAACCAATGAAGTGTTGGGAGGGGAAGATGAGCCTAGTGGAAATAAGCATGTCAAATCACAACGTGACCAAGTGAGTGCGGCATCAGATGATGAGAGACGACGAATGCACTTAGAACTACGAGAATTGGGAGATAAGTACGCTGAGATAGCCAAGCGGGTCAGGACACCTTCAACGGTTGATCAGCTACTAGGCAACACGAACCTGCACTACAGTGTAGGGGTCATGGCGGTTCCCCTGCTGCCAAAATTTAAGGTTCCCCAGATGGAGCTTTATGACGGAACCAAGGACCCCTTGGAACACTTGGATACGTTTAAGGCCCACATGACGCTACACAGCTTCCCAGGGGAGGTAGCCTGTCAAGCCTTCTTGTTGACGTTGAAGGGCGGGGGCCAAACCTAGTTTGGATCCCTGCCGTCGGGGACGGTAGGGAGCTTTAATGAACTAGCACGCCTGTTCGTAACTCAGTTCTTGGCGAGCTAGAAAAGGAGACAACCGGCAACATACCTTGTGATTGTCAAACACCGTGACAATGAAAGCCTGAAGTCTTACCTCGCCCACTTCAATTGGGAGCGAATGACTACTGACGACCAAGACGAGAAGATCACTCTGGCAGCTCTCCTATGTGGAATCTAGCCCAGAAACCCCTTCATGATGGAGATAGCCCGACAAACCTAACCACCCTGAGGGAATTGATGGACTGGGCAAACATGTTCATTAATGTGAAGGATACATTGGAGGCACTAACAGCCTCGCGGCAGTTTGAAATGGAGCAGGCGGATCTTAGGGCAGCCAGACAAAAGGATAGTCATGGGCATGATATGGGAAAGAAAGGGGCTGCAGCGTCAAGAAAGAAGGGAGAAACCTTAGGGCAGTCGCGGGGTGTCCCCCAAGCACACTCCAATCTGACGGTGGAAGGAGAGAATGAGGTGAGCCTGCGAAGGGACTCGGGGCGAGAAGCGAGAAGACGCCCGTACTGCAGTTACCACATGACCAACCTGCACAACACCGAGGATTGTAACACCCTAAAGAAAAGGAGGAAGGTGAAAATGCATAACCAAGGGCATCACTCCAAGGACCGGAGAGAACAATATCAGGATGACAGGCGGAGGGCATCAATAAGGGACCGGGTGACCAACCAAAAGGCCCAGAAGAGCTCTAAGAGGATCAAAAGACCAACCAGGAAAATCCACATGATTGCGGAAGGATATGCCAGGATAAGGTCCACCTCTTCCACTCGAAGGGCACAAGCTCGCCAAGTGCGGTACGAAGAGGTTTTTACAATGGGTCGGATCACGCACAAGGCCCAAAATTCAGCCAATGGAATCACTATAAGCTTCAGTGAGAAGGACGAAGAAGGGATCCTCCACCCGCACGATGATGCGCTAGTGGTAACCATGCAGGTAGCAAATTTCACCCTCCGACAGATCCTGGTGGATAATGGAAGCTCGACGGATATCATGTTATGGGAAGCCTTCACTAGGATGGGGATAAGCCCAGATAGGTTATGCCCGGCTGCAGTACCCCTAAAAGATTTCATAAATAATGTATTCCAACCGATGGGGGTCATTACTTTGTCAATCCTAACTGGGAAGGCCCCAAGGACGGTGGCAACCATGTCGGATTTCTTAATGGTTAAAGCTCTATCCTCATACAATGCGATAGTTAGATGCCCCACATTGAACAACTTCAGGGTCGGGACCTCCACCTATCACCTCAAAATGAAATTCTTCACCGATTTTGGGGTGGGGGAGATCTGCGATGAACAAGTCCTAGCGCAGAAATGCTACGCTCGCGAGCTTAGGCACGAGGCAAAGATGGTTGCAAGTTCCAAAAATGTAGGGAAGGGAATCGAGCCCCTCCCCTCCACACCCCCCCTGGGACCTAACTGAATGGGACGAAGAGGCCTTATGCCAAGCCGAGTTGAATGATCCTTTGGAGCTTGTCTCGATTGATGCCGAAAGGCCAGAGCAGACTGTCCAAATTAGGACCAGGCTAAGCCTCGAGTTAACGTAACCTCTGAAGCGCAGCCTCATTAAGCACCAAGATGTCATTGCTTGGAGTCATGAAGATATGTCAGGAATAGACAATTCAATCATCGAGCACCAGTTGTGTGTCGACCCGACAACTCGAAAAGTTAATCAGAAATGACAAAACTTCAGTACCGAGAAATATGTAGCCATCACAGAGGAGGTGACTCAACTCCTTGCGGCAGGATTCATTCGCGAGGTGCATTACCCAGAATGGCTCTCTAACATGGTGCTGGTAAAGAAAACCAACGGGAAGTAACGAATGTGCGTGAATTTCATCGACCTTAACAATGCATGCCCAAATGACAGCTTGCCCCTTCCCCGCATCAATTTAATTGTGGATTCAACAGCGGGGCACCCCCTCCTCATCTTCATGAATGCTTACTCCGGGTACAACTAAATCAAGATGAGCCCGGACTATGAAGAGAAGATAGGGTTCATCATGGATCAGGGGTTTTACTGCTACAAAGCTATGTCGTTTGGTCTAAAGAACACCGGTGCCACCTACCAGCGGCTAGTTAACTGAATGTTTAAATAGCAAATCAGACAGAATATGGAGGTGTAAGTGGACGACTTGCTGGTAAAAAGCAGAAAGGTAGAGTCGCACCTGGCGGACCTCCGTAAGGCCTTCTTGGTCCTTTGGCGATACCAAATGAAGCTCAATCCGGCGAAATGTGTGTTTGGGGTGGAGTCTTGGAAGTTCTTGGGATTCATGGTCTTAGAGAAAGGCATTGAGGCTAATCCTGAAAAGTTCTTGGTCGACCGACAAATGCCTGCCTTTCTTCAAAGTTTTGAGAAAAGCTCAAGAGTGGGACACAGGATGCGAAGAGGCCTTCTCCAACTTGAAGCAATACCTAACTCACCCCCTATTCTTAGCCAAACAAGACCGAGAGAAGATTTAATCCTATACTTGGCTGTGTCCCCGAATGAAGTCTTCGCAATGCTAATCTGCAACACATAAAAAGGATAGAGGCCAGTCTACTACACGAGTCGAGCTCTCTGGAGAGGCGAGGCCCGATACCCACAAATGGAGATGTTAGTGTTTATGCTAGTGGTTACGGAGAGAATGCTGAGGCTGATGGGCCCCAAGTAGACCGAGTCTTAGAAATCCTTTGCAAGTTCTTGATAGGGTAATCACACGATCGAGAGCCAATAAGAGTAAGGAAGCAATGCATGGATTGGTGCAATCCACTTGGGACGAGTCAAGCAATAGCCCAATATTCAAGATGGGTTTGAAAAAATGAGATCAAATTCTCATCCACGTGATACAAGCTATTGCCAACATCCAAGATGGGTTTGAAAGAAGAAGATCCAGTTTTTATCCACGTGATACGGTATGGAAGACACGACTTTGGCCTATTGTTATTGAAGGTCTTGGACTTATTTATTTTATTAAAATAGCTTATTTTATTAGTTTAAAATAATTGAGTTTATTATAAGAATGACTTAAGGAAATGTTGAAAAAATTATTATTTTTGTTGAACTAGGGTTTCAAGGAGTTACTGTAGCGCAGCACCGTTCAAGGAATTATAGTGCCGCACTGTTCACTCAGGGATATTTTTGTAAAGGGCTGGTTTTATTTTAGCCTAGGGTTTTGTGAGGGTTTAGTTTAAATACATGTTATTGCCTCATTTTGAGATATAATGAAAGTTTATGAAATTGATGAATTTTATTCATTATAAGTTGAGTTTATCTACTTTTATTCTTTATTGAACGTTTGAATTTATTAAAGGTAAATCACAACCTTTGTGGTGTTCCTCGTAATCTGAGTTCTTAAGACGGATTATTCAATGGGTCTAGATTTTAATATAATTTAGATTTTTGAAACGAGTTCTCATCGGGTTTAGGTTCTTCCATCCAATTAACTTAATTTTGACTTTTTTGTGTGAGTTTTCAAATTGATTATGGGTTTAAGGGATTCCAATTCCACAAGTTCACATCAGATGCCTTACTTCCAAGCTCACACAATGAACATGTCGATAGACTTACCCCTCAAGAAGATTCTCCAAAAACCAGACAACTCCGAGCGGCTTGCTAAGTGGGCGATTGAACTCAGTAAGTTTGACATTGAGTATCACCCTCGTACTATGATTAAAGCCTAGGTATTGGTAGACTTCGTCGCAAAGTTCAGCAATTTCCTGAAAAAGACCCCAACGACACCTCTGGGGAAGCCCTGGCAGGTCTTTGTGGACGACTCGTCCTGTCGAGTTGGCGGCGATGTAGGGGTCCACATTGTAACGGAACAAGGGGAGGAACATAACTACGCAACCAAGCTTGCCTTCAAGGCGGCCAACAATGAAGTTAAGTACGAGGCGCTCCTGGCGAGAATGGCAGTGATTGCTAGGGCCAGAGGAGGTGGACATGAAGGATGATTCTCAAGTAATTGTCAACTAGGTTCTTGGGCAGTTTGTAGCAAAGGGAGTGAGGCAGTAATCCCTATTAAGGTCAAAATGCCCACATTCCACGTACAACACTTCAACCCCACCATTAGCAGTAAAAGGCAGGCAAACAAACTGGACCTCCTAGAAGAAAGAAGGGAAGCAGCGGTCGTACGCACGGAAAGTAAAAAAAAAAAAAAAAGGTAGAATGGTATTTCAACAAATGGGTGAAGCCGCGATTATTCAAAATAGAGGATCTGGTGCTGAAGCAGACAGGAGTCACGAACCAGGAGGACGAAAAGATTGGACCTCGGTGGGAAGGCCCGTATGTGGTAACTGCAAGCAACCGGCCAGGCTCATATCGCCTTAAAACCATGAGGGAGTCGAGCTCCCAACCCATAGAATGTCGAACACTTGAAGACATATTTTGTATAGGAACGGGGAGTAGCAACTTGTATGCAAAAGTAAAATTTATGAATGAAATCATATTGATGTTTTCCCCAACTTTTGTGCTGTCCCAGGTCTGGAACAAAGTTGAGTCCCTAGACTCGCAACCAGCTGCGGGGTAAGGCCAAGTTCCTGGACTAACCGATTCTCATCCAATAAAGTCGAGCCCCTTGACTCGCAACCACACATGGGCTAAGGCCAGGTCCCTAAACTAGCCAACCTCCTTCCAACAAAGTCGAGTCTCTAGACTCGTCGAATCCATCGACTTACAACCAGCTGAGGGGTAAGGCCAAGTCCCTAAACTAGTCAACCCCCGTCCAATAAAGTCAAGTCCCTAAATTCACTGAGTCTCTCGACTTGCAACCATACATGAGCTAAGGCCAAAGAGTCCCTCAACCCCCCACCATACATGAGCTAAGGCCAAATCCCTAGACTAGTCAACCCCCATCCAACAAGGTTGAGTCCCTAGACTCTCAACCAGCTATAGGGTAAGGCCAAGTCCCTAGACTAGTTGACCTTCGTCCAACAAAGTCGAGTCTCTAGACTCGCCGAATCCCTCAACTCGTAACTAGCTGCTAGTAAGGCCAAGTCCATAGACTAGCCGACCCCCGTCCAACAAAGTTGAGTCTTTCGACTCGCAACTAGCTGCGGGGTAAGGCCAAGTCCCTAAATTAGCCAACCCCTATCCAACAAAGTCGAGTCGCTAGACTCATCGAGGCCTTCGACTCACAACCATACAGAGCTAAGGCCAAGTCTCCAGAAGCCCCCAAAAGTCCCTAGACTAGCCGACCCCTGTCTAATAAAGTTGAGTCTCTAGACTTGTCAAGTCTCTCGACTCGCAACCAGCTACTGGATAAGGCTAAATTCCTAGACTAGCCGATCACCATCCAACAAAGTCGAGTCCCTCAACTCGCAACCATACACGGGTTAAGGCCAAGTCCCTATACTAATCGACCTCCGTCCAACAAAGTGGAGTCCCTAGACTTGCAACCAGCTGCAGGGTAAGGCTAAGTCCCTAGACTAGTCGACCCCCATCAAACAAAGTTGAGCCCCTAAACTCGTCGAGTCCCTCGACTCGCAATCAGCTGCGGGGTAAGGCCAAGTCTCTAGACTAGCCGACCCCTGTCCAACAAAGTCGAGTACCTAGACTCACCAAGTCCCTTGACTCGCAACCATACACGGGCTAAGGCCAAGTCCCTAGACTAGCTGGCCCTCATCCAACAAAGCCAAGTCACTAGACTAGCTGACTCTCAACCAACAAAGTCGAGTCCCTAGACTCGCCAACTCCCTCGATTCATAATCATGTTGAGCTAGGGCTAAGTCTTTGAGGCTGGCAAGCCCTCCTCAGGACTAGCCATCCCCCGCCCAACGAAATTGGGTCCCCAAACTCAATGGGCTGACAACACCTCTTCAAGAACAACCAAACCCCGTCTGATCAGGATTCCAGGTCTAATCAATTATATGGATGTGGGCGAGCCTACCCCTTACTTCTAAAGCATGAAAAATAAAGTGAACGAGACACTGCTATAAAAGTAAGCGTTTTCATTAATAAGAGCGCACAACGCGCCATTTATACAAGAAGGAGAGAAAGACAAGGGGGCTACCAAGAAGAGGAAAAATTAAAGAAGGATCAAGCCCGTCAAGGAGATGGGGCCGAGTTGCTGGAATGGAGAGGAGTATACCCCGATCTTCCAATATTCTGGTAGTAAGGCCAAGTCTCAGGGTTTGGCTCAAGCAAATGCAAGTCAAACTTGTGCAAGTCCTCATCAGGGTACTCTAGCCAATGCTTCCTTAATCGTTCAAGGCCTTCCCGATAACCAAACTACCAAGCTATGTCTCGGATGGCATTGCAGTTCTTAATAAGAGCCCTGATCTCTATTGCGTTGCGGCGTACGCTCTCCAAGTTGGACTTTAGCCCCGTGATTGAGAGGTCCTGCTACAAGAGGGTCTCATTCTTTTCGAACACCTCCTGCTTTAGTCTTTGGACCTCTCCCTCAGCTTGCTCGAGCCTCTCCCTCAAGGCCTGAACCTCCCCTAGGCACCCAAAACTCAAGGATAATAGCCGTGAACTCTGTCTTTAAGCCTTGGCATGATCCTGGCGAAGCTGCCTCAATGTGACTTGGTCCCAAGCCCATCTGACCTCTTGGGCAGACAATTTCTACCACTACACTAAAGTCGCATTACAACTAATGAAGGTTTGTGGATAATAATAAACATAATAATATATAATGGGTTACTTGGCTTTCTTCTACTGCTCCTTAAACATGTACTGGTTTTGGGGGGAGGGGGGACGCTAGCTATAGAGATAAGGTGTGGGGATGGATGGATGTTCATGGTGTTTTTACCAAGCATCCTTTGCTGGCCAGTTGGTCCAAGAATGCTATATAAAGCCCTAGCGCTAGTTGCCCAAAGCATGCAGTTAAGCCGAAGGTCAAAAACCTTAGTTAGGGATCGGCTTGGGTACAGTTAATGCCTGCTTTCCTTTTAGTCACTACATGAGTTACTCCATTCCCTTGGCCAGGGCAAATGATGACACATGGAGGAGTACAACCGCCATTGAAAGCTTGTCTAAAGTATGTGTTTACGTTATTATTTAATTTTTTTTTATTTTTTTATAATTATTCACAAATTATCTAAAATTAACGAACTATCCAAATGTAACCTAAGAGACACTCATGTTAAGGATCAACTTTGAGAGTTGGGTGGTGGTTCTGATGATTGGAAAAGCCAAAGGTGGTGATGTTGTTAGTTGTCACTCATACTGACGATCACTTGTAATTGCGGTTTACTTTGCCTTGTGGAGAAAAGAAATGCAACCCAGAAAGCGAATTGAATATGAAACAAGAGGGATGCTACAGTCCTAACTCCTAACTAGAGCCTGTTACACTGGAAACCAAGTGATTGAAAAACTAAGATAAAAAAAAGGATGCAAATCACAGGCTATTCCTCGTAACGAGCCAAATAGACCCCAATAACTCACATGATTGGCAGACTGATCTGATGAAGAATGTCGTTTATCATTACTCCTGATGTGAAAGATGCATGTCTTCTGCTCAACAGGCTCTTACTTTTTAGCCCCCCTCCATTTTCCCTCAACTCTCAATCTCATCACAACACACTGTTGTTTGAGCGCAGTTCAAATAGTGCATGTAAATGTAACGTTCCTTTCAAATATTGTCTCCCAATTTTAAAAAGGACAGCATTGGGGATCTAGAGTGGTGCCCGCCTCGTACCGATAGGTGCAATTGGACTTTTTATTTTATTTTTTAAAATATATTTTTAACTATTTTTAACTATTTATAAAAAAAAAATTCACAAATTAATTAAAAATAATTCTTTAACTATTAAATAAATATCAATCAATTTGAGAGATACATTCTCGGTCCTCCAATCATTTCCTTTTAAGAAAAAACATTAAAAAAGAAAAAAGTGAGTAGACTTTTGGTCTTTGTAAAAGGCCAATTATTTATTCACTTTCTCTCACCTAATCATAGTCGGTTCATTCATTTCATCCACCCCTTCCTTTTTCCTTCAATTCTTTTCTTCGATTTTTCTGCTGTTTTGCTTGCATATATTAGATCGGACAATGCTACACAACCTTTCAATACATTATATTTTATTTTTTTTAATTTTTTAATTTTTTTTTAATATTTTTTTTGAATTTATTCTTTTTAAATTAATTTAATTCTTTTATTCATTATTTATATATTAAATATTTAATAAAAAATAAAATAATAAAAATTAAAAAAAATATAAAGTGTGAGGTGTTGGAAGATTATGAAGATTTTTTCTATTGAATCTCATCCCTTTATTTTAATTTTTTTTTTTAACTTTTTCTCCTTCTTTCAATACAAACATGTTTTGAACCACAAAGAAAATTCTCAATCTCTCAACATAATTGTCATCTACTCATTAATAAACTCCACAACTTTCACCAAAAACTAAAATAGAAAATAAAAATACTTTTTTAAAAAATTATTCAACAGTCTTACACCACACATTCTTAACTATTAAAAAAAAAAAAAAATAATATAAATTTATTAATAATCACTTTATTTAATTATTAAAATATATGAATGAATACATTTAGAAGTCAATTTCCTGATCCAATGTTAGTAAACACTAGAGACTTATGGGTCTTAATTGAACCTCTATGAAGGATTGAGCTTGCAGATTATATATATGATTTAGTGCCACTAATTAATGCAATCATTTTACCTTGCGCAAGGCTTACACTTTTGGTGTCGAAAATACATCCCTCCTGTCTTTGATATCTCAAAATTGATAACTTATTTAAATTTTTTTAAAGATTTAATGTCTAGTGTTTGGCAGAAAATAGCTGTCTATTTTTGAGTGGGCCAAATAAATTATGAGTTGGACTAATTCAAATGCTGCTTTGTCAAATATTTGAGAGAATTCCATGAAATTGCAGAGAAAGCGTCTCTCCTAACTTCTAGGTTACTTCTAGATTACAATTTCGGCGCAAATCGAGCCGGAGACAAGGTTAGGATTGGATGCAGAAAAGCATTTCATTTCATTTGATTAAAATCTTTATAATTTTTTTAAATTTTTTACAAAAAGTATAATAAATAATATAATATTTTTTTAATTCTAAAATAATAATAATATTAAAAAATAATATCAACTTATTTCATCTCAACTCATTATTCAATCTACCCTTAAGTGTTAAAGATTTCATTATTATCTGGCCTCTAGAATCTTTAAAATCATTTCAAGTATTTTCGGGTTGTTTTTATGTTGTGTCAAATCATAGACATTTAATTATATGGGTCGACTTAAACACAATCTGCTAAGCTAAACAGATCAGATCTTAAAATCCTAACACAACCCATTTGAAGAACAAATTGTGTCGTATCACCCATTTAATGATTAATTAGAAATAAGTAGACATGAGACGACTCATTTAAACTCGTTTCATATAAATGGATTGAACTAATCCACATAATCCATTTTACTTTATTAACATAATTTCACATAAAATTTAAAATCTATATTTATTAGTAATCACAATATGACCACATACTCACAAAAAAATATCAATATTTTTGAGAGTTTAACTTATAATAAAATTAATATTGATGCACATGGTCGCACAATAGGTTGAAATGAGAGAAATAGTCATTCTTAAGTCACTGTGCATCTCGAGCCTTAATCGGTGTGATTTGAAGCCCCTGGTAATAGGCTGGTGTGGCTGTACGTATGCCATACGTGCATCCATGGTAATGAATATAAGATAAATACAAAAAAATAAAAGATATGAAAATACATAGATTTATATAGTTCAACATAATGCTTATTGCTTACGTCCACAAGTCGTTGGGGGGATTCACTATAATATGATTATTTTACAATTTCTTATTCTTGTTGTACAATGAAATCTAAGATTTATTTGCTAGAGAAGATCTTCTTTCTGGAGCTTTCGTCGCGAGGTTAAAGAACGTGAAGAAGAAGTCGAAATCTAGAATCCCTTCCTATCATCTGCCCATCTTCCTTTATATCACATCTCCTCTCATTTATGTCACATCCCATTCTTTCCTCCTGACACACTATCATTACTCAGTTTTTTATCCTATTTTTCCTCTGACACATTATCTTTACTCAATTTTTTGTCCCATTCTTTCCTTCTCTCTCACTTCCTTAATGGTGTGATTCCCAAACTTAAACTAGTTACTACTTTAGGCCTCAAATATTTTATCCTCTTCAATCAATATTACAAATCCAACAATAACAAATATGAATATAGGTTTAAAATTACAATCTGAATAATAAAAACATAAGCATATTAAAAAATATCGATATTACAACACAACAATAATAAATTTGTATTTTTAAAATTTAAACGGGTTATTGTAGATAGTTTTCAGATTAAGCGAGTTTACTCATTTATTAATCGTATTTTAACGAGTCAACTTATTTTAAACCGAAAGTAGTTATATCAAATACAAATCTGCTAATTTTGTATCATATTCGTTTTAGGTTCACGGGTCCTGTTACATATTGATACCCTTAATTTCAAGTTAGAGTAATATTATATAATACAGTCTTAAGGTGTGCAAGCTGTATTTTGTTAAAAGAATGAAATGTACTATTAAAAAATAATTTTTTTATTATAGATCTCACCTTTACTTACCTTTTTAAAAAAGACTGCATAAAATTTGTACATCCTAAAATTACATTTATCATTAGTACTCTTCATGCAATGTTACACTTTAGTATGTCTATAATCATACTAATTGATATGCTCTATTTTTATTAGGTTTATAAATAGATCACTTAAAATGTGACACGTCAAGTAATATAACTTCATGATAAAATTCAAGATAAAAAACAACAAATTTCCTTCTCAAAGATAATTATAAAATATGTATAATATTGATAATGAGGTGATCTCAGATGATTTGTATTAATTTGTGAATTGTAGTATTTTATAGATTATTTTGATATGTGTTTAAATATAAATAAATTAAGATATATATTCGAATATATAAAATAGATTAAAATTAAAAAATAAAAAATTAGCATATTCCATCGATAATTGATTTGAATGGCTTCGTAAACACAGCCTCAAACATCGACGAACATTGAATTTCAAGTCAACGTACAAAGTATCTTACCTACCAGACAAAGGACAAACTCAATTCACAATTTGATTAATTCAACGAAAGGAAATATGATATGAAAAATGATAAACATATATTACATTTTATAATATTTTATATAATAACATTTAAAATGAGGTATATTTTTATAAACTATCTTATAATATTAACATCATTTTACAAAAATATCATTATTTATTTACAACATATATTGTGTAAATTGTTATGAAATATGTTGCGTCTATATCATTTCTCATATCATATATCTCTTATGGCATGTGATACGAATCCCAATGTCCACCGAATTTATGGATTTTTTTTTTTTTATTGAGTCAAATGAAAAGTAGGTTTAGAGGCAAAAGAATCTTTTGAAATACCATACAATTAACAGCATTATTTTCTGTGTCCTTTCCTTCAATAATTTTAATCAATAAAATGAAGTCAAGAGTCAAGATTATGACCGAGATTGACCCAATGTTTCAAGACTAATGTTATTATATACCATCATTACGTAATTATTTTAAAAAATAGTAAAATTTATTATTAAATAATTAGTTTTTTATGTAAAATTTATATTTATTCATTTTTTAAAAAAAGATTATACGTACAATACTTAAACATTTCATAACTGTAAATATCATTTCTCATATTTTAATGCTCGAATTATTGACATGTTGGTTTGGCATTTTTTTCATACCTACGTGAATGACAAAGTTTTTCAAATATTTTGTAGAAAGAAAAATACTATAGTTACCAAAAAAAAAAACTACACAACAGTAAATTAAAAAGTTAAAGTAGTTTGATGTGGTATGTCGTATTGTAAAATTATTTTTATTATAACTAGTTAGATCTAACGAATTACATTAAATTACGTCAATTTGTAAATTTATTTTTAAATTGTAACAATTCTTTTATAGAAAAAATAAGAGTTCTTTCATATTTTATTAATTGTGTCTTAATTAGTTGGAGGAAAATAATGTATATATTAATTTAGATAAGAAAAAAAATTAGAGGAAAATAAGATAGAGGAACATGGGAAGAGGTAGAAGAAATGATGGAGGAAGTCTTTTTGTTTTTGTTTTTGTTGTATGGTGATTCCTATATTATGTGATTGGGTAAGGAAGGAAAAGACTTTGTAGGTCTAGGGGGGGCCGGGGAAGACTTCCAAGTCAAATTACCCATCAAATGCCATTAAAAAAACAGTCTGTTCTCATAAAAGTGGAGAAAAGAGAGTCTCACAACGCGGAGTTGGCTACGAATTGACACCTGTGGCTGTGGAGAATCTCTACATTTCATGTTGTTTTTAGTCACTAATCATAGAGATTTTTACAAACAATTAATGGCCCAAGACCAATTCTTAAAGTGCTTTACATACAAACAACACAGGTAATGCAACAATGTCGCGTTAATAAAAATCTTCTCATTATGCACATAAAAAGTGGTTACCTTTTTTAGATATGATATTTACAATTGTAAAAAATGTAAGCGTCACGTAAATTTTTTAGAAATAATGAGTAAATATACGATTCTTATGAAAAAAAATAATAATAATTTTTAAATAAATGATATTTATCTCATAAATTATATAAATGTCGCACAATTGCTTTGTAAAATGTCAAACAATTATTTTGAAAAAATGAATAAATACGGAGTCCATATGAAAAAAGAAATTTAATAGTATACCCTATTCTTTTTCAAAATGATTATGCAACACTTGCTCATTCCACAACTGTATGTAACATTACTCAATTTTTTAATAGTGATCTCACTCTTTTTCAAAACGATTGCGTAATAATACTTACGCATTTTACGATTGTACGTAACATTACACTTAATTTCCTCTCGAGTGATTCAGTATTAGATGACACGGAACCTCATGTTCATGATCAGTATATTAGTGAGAATGATTAATATATAGATGTTTTTACCTCAATATTCTCAAAATTTATGATTCAAAAAATGGCTTCAAAAATAATTTTCAAGATCCTAAAAAAAATGGTGTGAAATTACAAGTAATATTTAATTGAATAAGATAGAATATAGAGTCAAGATTTGAATCTAATACTTCTGTTTTGATATCATGTAAAATTTATCCCTTATTTCAAAAATTTTAGCTGATAGGAAGAAGTATATTTGATTATTTATATTTATTTCTTAATAAATGTCATATTATAATAGTTAAATGAATAAGATTATAAACAAAATATAACTAATTTAGTAAGGTACGTATCTATGCAACCCTTGGTGTGGACCAAATATACTAATTTTAAAATTTAAATTTTAAAAATCAAGTTATATCACGTGAATTATTTGTGGTGTAGAGATCTTAAAATAGTATTTTTCTTCAATATTTTGTAATTGACCATGACTCTTGTGGCCGGAGAGTCTAACGAACTTCAATGTGTCTTAAATTGTTTATCCAATTTAGCGCTACCAAACCCCAAACCTTTACAACTTAATTAAATTACTAAGTTTTGTGATTAGTATAGGACATTAATACAATTAATATATAATGAGTCATGATCTAGCTAGAAGTCAAAATGAAAGCATTTGCCATGAACATGATAGCCTTAGCAAGGAAATTCTCCATCATGAAACTCTCAATATTGGATTGGAACACAATGATTCAATTGAAGGGGCCGGGGGTTTCAAACTTCATTCCAAGAACTTACGGGCCGGAGACCTACCTTATTAACAAGACTGACTGAAATTGCTATTACAAGAATGAGAAGTCCTCGATCGGACCTCGGACTTGCTGACCACTTATTGCCTTTGAAGCTTGAAACTCTCTTTAGTACTACTACTATATCGTTGATCATATATATATGTGTTGATCAGAATCAAAAGCAAAATCAAACGGAAGCTGTCCAGAAGCTTTACTTGGAAAAATATGGAATTTCCTGGTAAAAGTTCAAAACAGATGGAAACAAATTAAAATTTCAAGCAAGAGCTAGCACAAAGGTGCGTCAATGTCAATATTCATCAGTCTATGGTGACTTTATGTCATGAAGCCGTGTGGGTTCCATGGCGGATTTTTTTTAAGGACTTTTCTGCCCCCACTCAGCTTCGACGACTCGGTCATGACTACCCTTCTTTATCAACCATCCCTGTAAGTCATGCACCAACATGTACACGTTTATATCCCCCACCTTCATGAATATCTATATATATATATATATATATTCTCCGAGAATGCTTTGAGGTATCTACGTAAGATCGAAAAATTTCACACAACTTTAAAAATATCAGAAGAGTAGGAAAACAGTGACCTGCACGCAGCCAAGATGACAGCCACTGCCATGAATGAAATGACACCGGAGCTCGAACTTCCGGGCTTCCGGTTCCACCCTACAGAAGAAGAACTTCTCGAATTCTACCTCAAGAACGCGGTGTTTGGAAAGAGGCCTCGCTTTGATATCATTGGCTTCCTCAACATCTATCATCATGATCCTTGGGATTTGCCCGGTACGTAAATTTGCTGCATGGCTGGCTTTATTGTTAACTTCTTTAATTTCTTGCTTTGCTTGGTTTTTTCAATACGATCGAGCAATATATCATATGCTTATTAATATGCTGTATATATATGTTATGGATGTTGAAATCACAGGGATGGCGAAGATTGGTGAAAGGGAATGGTACTTCTTCGTACCGAGGGATAGGAAGCATGGCAGTGGTGGGAGGCCTAACCGGACCACTGAAAATGGGTTTTGGAAGGCCACCGGTTCAGACCGGAAAATCTTGAGTATATCGGATCCGAAGCGGATCATTGGCTTGAGAAAAACCCTTGTTTTCTATCAAGGAAGAGCACCTAGAGGAACCAAGACTGATTGGGTGATGAACGAGTATCGCCTCCCTGATGAACGAGTAGCTAAGGTTTGCTACTTTTCCGGCATGGTAGCTTTACTTCCAAGCTAAATCAGTTCAATTGTTTGGTTTTTCAGTTTATACAACACGACTAAAACTTGCTAAACTTCAACACAAAATATAATAAATAATTCAATTTTTTTAAATTTCAAAACAAAAATTATATTTAAAAATTATATTTTAATAATATTTTATTCAATTGTCTAAGGAACAAGACTTTCCAAGAAAAACAACATCTCTCTTTCAAGTACAAGTATCCCTCTGGATTTGAATTAATTGCTATTTGGGAAGTTTCCGTGAAAATGGTTAGACTATTGGCCAGGAATTAGTCTATTATCCATTGAGCCCATGCACACCATGCCGAAATCCTAGTTTCCTTTGTTATTTGGGTATGGAAAACATCCTTTTCTTAGAGTAGGTCCCACTGCTGGCAGGTAGAACTTAGAAGAGAACCGGAAGTAGTACTTTGGTAGTTAGGGGGTTTTATTGTTTAATGTTGGGTGTAGCATGATAATCTCCCATGTGTTGGAATCTCAGTAAGTAGTTGCATAAGTTCAGTCTCATTTAATTATTTCAATGCAACGCCATATTAATCTCTCTCTGTATTCAAATGCAGGAAATAGTACTGTGTAAGATATACAGAAAGGCAACTTCTTTGAAAGCACTAGAACAAAGGGCAGTTATGGAGGAACAGATGAAGAACTTCCATTCTTCCCCTTATTCATCTCCAACACAATTAACATCACCACTTGAAACCATCTCCTTTCTAGCACAACAGGAGGATCAGTTTCTGGCACCAATTCCTGTACACAACAACATTGTCTTCAAGAAAGAAGCAGAAGAAGTTGTAGCAATAGAGGAGGAGGAAAAGGGAGAAAGATCACAAATGGAAAGCGGAGTGTTCAACACACCACTGCAATTTCCATTAGGGAAGGACAAGTTACCAGAGCTTCAAGTTCCAAAATTGATGATGGACTGGACCCAAGACACATTTTGGACTCAGTTAAACAGTCCTTGGCTTCAAAGTCTGACCTCTTATGCCAACATTCTGAACTTTTAATGCCTTCTAATTTTAATTATGCACCCTAGAATACAATAAACTTGGGTCTTGTACAGAAATTCTGTGCAGGAACTTGGGTCCTTTTTATCGGTCAACCGCCCTTCACGGTTAAGGAAATTCTTGCCCAGTACTGTTTTGTTTTTTAGGTGGTTGGCCGTGTAATTGGTTTCATCCTTGCTAGATGTTTTCCTGTTCGGGTTAAAGAACAATTGGAAAATTTGTGGAAGCGCGAAGAAGTTGCCTGGGTTATAGCATGATGATCTGATGTTGGACTTGAAAACTATTTGCTTCCTCGACTGTTATCTCAGTGCTAATTAAGGATAGGAATGGATTCTTCTTCTGAAAAAAGGGCTTTTCTTCAAGGAGTCTTGTATTGAAGAGATTGCTATTAACTTTTTGTCGTTGTGATTCTTTGTTTTTTGTTTTTTGTTTTTTCTTGGACGAAGTTGCAGGGAAAGTTTGTATGGAACTGTTGTTGTTGCTGCTGTTGTTATTGTCCATTTTGGATCTCAAGTAATGACAATAATAAAAACAGCAGATTTCGTTTTGTGACATTTGGGACCAGATGGATTCCATATTCTGGTGATAAGTCTAGAACTCATATTTCTGTCTGGAATGAGATGACTGGGTCAAGTGGCCACGACAAGGTCAGGGTTTTTATTCCTAGATAATGACAATTTAGATGTCTAATCTGGAGAGAGAAAGAAGTTATATAAATAACATTTTAAAGGTCGTAAAAGACTAATTTAACCCTGAAAGTTGGAGGATTGGACCATGGCCATAAAATTGGTGCCTTGCCTACCAGGATTTTGTTGCCTAAGATAGGAATATGGGCCATCGGGTAATGCGTGTAGGAGGAGGCAGTACTATTACTTACTGGTGCGAAGAGTACGGAGTCATGGACCACACAGCCATTTATTTTGATTGTTGGGTTGTTGATTGTAGATATAAATGAAATGGAAGACATTCTTGACTTGTTACCACTGATTTATTAAAATAAATTAAAAATACAAACATAAAATAGATAGAAAGAATCTAAAATTTCAATCTTTATATATATATATATATATATTCGGACTTCTTTTTAATTTGAATATATTTTAGTATTTTTTTAATAAATCGTGCAGCACTACATAATGGTGCCACTTTAAGAGAATCATTTAAACGAAAAGTTTCAAATAGCCAAATAGTCGTACTAAATGAAGTCAAGAAGCACATGTGCTTGGCACTTCGGCCACAAAAAGATTAACAAAATAGTGACAGTGAAAGGTTCACATGTATTTGTAAAGAGTTTTACTACGTACGAACAAAATAACGTATCAATATTGATTTATTTGTATTCAAAATTTAAATTAACACTATTTTCTATAAAATATATTTTTTAATCAATCTTATTAGATTAATACACATATTAGTATGCAATTATACTTACAACTAGATTTTTCTATTTAAAAAATAATCTCTATATAATAATATATTTTGAGAGAAATTATAGAGTTATTTCTATATAACTTGTTTATAACTATGTAATAAAATAATATTATTTTAAATTTTTATTTAGACTCTTATTTATGATTTGATGGGTTTAAATTTAGTAGAAAATATTATTATATTTTTTAAATCATATAGTAATTGTGAAAAAGTTGCAAGGCTATCACTACTTTTTGTAACTAGAATCGTTCTCTGCGCAATTAGCTGCGAGAAAGGATCCGATCTGTCGCTAGATAAGGATTGCAATAGCTGGACATGAAGGATCATCAGCTATTTGTCAATTTTCCACTCCTCAATCAGCTGCATCTTTCTCAATCTCTGCAGAAAACTCTTCTGGGTAAATTCCAAAACAGCTCTTTATTAAGGAAAGGTGCTCTCGGTTTCAGAAGTCATCTATACAATAGAAAACTACTTCTAGAGGAAAACTTAACTTAATTAAACAACTTTGCATTGGCATATCCGTGACTTGCGTCACCCCAAAACTCCAGGTTCCCCCTGCTTCAAACTTTAATTCCTCATTCAAAACTGGAGGGAGAGGAGATTCCCCTGCTTGAGCAATCTTTTACCTTTCCACGAGAAGCTAACAGAATGGGACATTGCTTATATCCAGACGAAATACCCAATTCCACTGCTTTTTTCTGTACATAATGCAGTCAGAATAGCTCATTAAAAAAGCCCTATGGGCAAACATGGATTTGGCTGGCAGGCAGGCATCGCACTCGCTTTACGGTGTATGTATGTGTCATCAAACACAACTGCAGTCGCTCGATTCAGTTTCCTAATCAGCACAAAGTTGCCTTGATTAATTGGACTGGTGAAGTAGCAACCAATTGCAGTGGTCAGCCGATTATGATTTAGAACTGGTATAGAACCTAGAAGAGTTGGTAATGCAATCCCTCCCTGATTTGGGGACAAAAATATGAATTGCCTTACCAAGTATTCTCTAATCAAATCTTTCTCTAAGTGACATGAACAACCAACCAAAGCAGTCCATTATGGGCCACGACAGATGAAGTAAATGATACCCAAAGATAATAGAAGGAACTCGTTCAAACTCCATGTCATAAACTCCCCAAAAGATCCTGAGCTTCAAAAGATTCTATGAAAGGGCTGTAGCTGCAGATATTAAACCAACATAACAATGCAAAAACATCAACGCTTCTGTTAAATACTCAGCCCTGTGGAACTCTTTCGTGATCTTGGCGATCCTTTTGTTCTTCACAACGTTGCAAAAGCTCCTCATAAGCTCTCAGGGAGTTAGCTGTGAATCTCTCCATGGCCTCAAAAATTTTCTGCAGACTTGCCTGCAGACTACTATTGTGTGTGTCACTCTGATAGACAATCTCTCCAACTGAGAGACGGTTACCGTCCCCAAAGACCATAATCATTTTCTTGTCAAACGTCTGGATCTCCTTCTGTATCTTTTGGTCCCCTCTATCCAAATTCTTAACTTTCCTCTCCGGGTCCTTGTTAGCCATCATCCTTTGGGGCATTTCTAGCTTATCTTGTTCCCAGATCTGAATCACACTCATGCTAAAAACACGCAAAGAGTCCATCACTTCCTTCTCAGATAATCTCTCCAGAGCTTGTGACCACTGATTACAGATTACAAAAACAGGCGGTGCACCAATCCTACTGGGTGAGAAAGGAGCTACCCCATCAACTGTTTCCTCAGGTTCATACAGAAGACATTTCAGAAGCCAATTATTCAAGGCTCTCACATATCCCTTCTGGGCACTAATCCAACTAGAGAAAGTGACAGTCCACCGAATAAGCTCATGCACAAACTCCGAAGTGGCACTAATATGACCATCACCAAGCTTCTTGCCTGATCCAATCGGACCTAAACCTTTGGCTTCTCTGATTGCTTGGCACTGACTACGATGGCATTCAAGCATACTTTTCCACATTCTGGTTAGCCTGAAGGGAAAGAACTCCACATTAACCACGATCAAGAAAATAACAGTCAACCGTAGATAATATATACAAAAGCATATGCACAAGGGCATCAGTGCCCAAGTTCCAAAGTAGCATTCATCAAGAAAAGGAAATGCATGAAGAGCATACATAAAGATATACATACATATATATATAAAGAGCAAAAACAAAAACAAAATTGATGTCGATGTCTACAGAAAAAAAAAAAAAAAAAAAAAAAAAAAAAAGAGCCCTCATCTGTGCTCTAACTGAGGTAGTTTCCTGCTTCCCTAATCACCATATAATTTTATATAACCTGACCAACACACATTTTTAGAAACATACACACGCTACTTTCTTTGGCTTCCAGCCGAAGCAAGTAAAATCTCCCCAATTAACATTATATAAGCTCTCCTTCCATAATTTGAATGATATGGTATCAGGAAGCTCATCTGATACCATTCTATATTTGGGCAGCGTACATCCATGACTAGCTCAACCTTGGCCATCTATTTTTGTCTAAGGAAATCAATAAACAAAAGTTTCAACAGTACACAACTGGCCCTCCAAAGTTAGTTGCAAATAACAGGTTACAAATTTCTATAGGTCCTATCCATCAGATGATTTGAATTTGGATACCTTCATGAATGTCTCTCCTCACACACCTATGGTATATGACATGTTGAAGCAATCATATAATTGATACCTAAATTAGTGTAGAGACTGAAACAGAGCTAAAATCATATAAGTTAAATATAAATAGACCCTTCCATCTTAGCATACACTTGCAAACATTTTAAACAGGACCTTGAGCTAGGACCCATTAACTGTTCAGTTCAATTTTTTCTCCTTGTTCTTTAGTAAGTATATAATTCATTGAACAACACAGGCAAGGTGGCCCTATCTTAGATAATAAGTATCAACTCCAATGAAGAACTATGATGCCCCAAGATAAAGATAAAAATAAAAAACAGTGCAAAAATTTACTAGTAAAGTTAAGAGATACTAAAAATGCCATAAAACTTACCTAGCCAACAAGAATCCTCTTGTATACTTCTTGTGTACTTGGGCTATGCCTATTTATGGTAATAAAACTCTTATTAATTATAAAAAAAAAAAAGAAACTTAATTCGCAGGATAGCCAGGCCAAAGTTTAATTTGCACAATTCTTTTACCTAATCATGCGTGATACTTTATTTCAACATCTGGATGCTAGTTAATTTTTATTTTTTATTTTTAAAAAAAGGTGCTATTATGTGATACCTCCTTCTAAGCCTACAATTCCTCAGTTTTGCTCTTTATTCCTCACCCTGGCTTCAAAAGTCACTGATGCGAGTAATAACAAGGTTTCAAAATATCCTAAATCCAAAGTCATATCCCTCCTCAAACAATGTGAAAGAGTGACCACTGATCCTACCTACGCCATGGACCAAGTATAAATGATACCCCAACCTGCACCCAAAAAAAAAAAAAAAACCACGGGTAGGAAGCATTTGAACTTCCAAATATCAGTAAGACAAATCAAGACAATTAAAGACTTTTTATTTTATTTTTGGTTAAGAAGACAACTGAAGAATATTGATAGTGATCTATCAGATTTGACAGTATAAATAAAGCATGCGATAGGAAACATACCACTAACAATAATATTTAAGTATGCCACTTATAATCAGATAAGCATCCATAAAAGCCATAAAATAACTGTGACATAACAAAGTAACACGAATAAGAGATATCAAAAGCTGCAAAAAATGATTGCTAGCTTTATAATCCACATACCCTTGAATTAATTCATTTAGTTGTGGCCAAAGCTCTTCATCCCTAATCTTACTAATTGTCACGGATATCTTATCAACAACCTGAATTGCCATTCTTATTTTTGTAGACAGATCCCTTATTAAAGTACGAGTTGTATCAACCTTGTGAGCCTCGGCGCCCCTTTCATCTAAGCGCTTCAGCTTATCTACTTTCCTATCATAGATCACCCGCATCTTTTCCTCCGCCTGCAAAACAAGACAAAGTTAATAAATTGGAGAAAACACAAAAGAACAGAATTAGGATCAAGGCAAAACTTTGGAACATAACCGATGTCATATTATTGAAAAAAACCACCAAACGGATCAGGACTCATATGCTTGGAACAGCACACTGACTGAGACTCAGTATAAAACACACAGGTACATAACATTGCAAAAGGATAAGAATTTTGAAATGATCCCAACTTAATCGCAGAATTCAACATGATCTAAAACACACCCATACCTTAACTTCGTTATAGAGTTTTTTTTCCCAAAGATACAGCTTTCGCAAAGTAGACGAAATATTTCTAGATCTCAACCCCACGACATATTCATCCATGTCCGACTGAGCTGGACCACCCTCGTCAGTACCGGCTGATGAGTCGGCACCCTTAGAAGTAGGAGGCTGTGAGGATACCATGGACATTGACGGAGTAACCGCGTGCAACATCTTGGAAGAAACTGGTTATGCAAAGATGCATCAAATCGACATTTAAAAGAACAGACAAAGAAATCTAACTGAATCATGCCGAATATATTAGAAACCCATTTCACAAAAAGAAAAGCATTTTTATGATCCATAAACCATCGACGCACTCTAATTCGTCACCAAAACCAGGATTTAAAATGCAGATCAAGCAAGATGATAGTAATTTTACAATCGAAAGCTTCGGAGAGCAAAATTTACAACATGAGTAAAAAATGGTACCTTGATAAACACTATGTTTACGGTTATGAGGAAGCTTTCCCACCTCAAGCATTTTCGCAATCTCATTCCCCGATTCGGAAGCTCTCTCAAACTGAATCTCAATTTCCTTTGCCACTTGAACCACACTCAGAGGACCCTTAAACCTGGCCCTAGTCTCCTCGGATCTCTCCTCATCACCAGCAGCTTTGTCTTCCATCACATGAACGTCATACTCCCTTGCATCATTTTCCATTGCAGCACTCGGTCTCGTCTCGTATGGCAACGTCGAGGCATCAGTGTCGTCCACCACGGCCTTGGAATGCTTCCCACTCCCACCACCACCACCACTTCTACCCGCATCAGCTACAAACTTCTGATCCCCGTGAACTTCCTTCACCACCTCGTGCTGGTAATCCTCGTCCTCCAAGTCAGGAATCCCCTCCTCCTCCCTCAGCTCCTTTGAATCATTGCTCGGCGAGTAGGCCGCATAGTATTTGTCGTAACTCTCGAACGGGTTAAAGAAATCCCACGCTGAAGATTTCGGCGGCGAGGGTGGAGGGGGTGGTGGCTTCTTCGAAGACGTATCCGCTTCATTTAGCGAATTAGCATAGTAACCACCACCATAATTATTATAATTGGAATTGGGGGGCGAAGCAGACCCATAATACGCATACGCACTAGAACTAGGATTACTGTTTCCATAATTAGGAAAAGGCGGATAACCAGAATAAACAGAAGAAGATTCACCCATCTGCACCGTCCCTGAATCCGCCGGCCTCTGCTCGTACACCACCGAAGGCGGCGTCGGTTTATTCTGCATATAATTCATGTGCATAAACACGCCGCCACTGCTACCACCACCTGGAAATAAACCTTGAAACCGATACGAACCTAGCTGTCCTCCTCGTCCTGTTTGATCCGTATCCATGTATTCCATATTACCAAAAGGCGTAGAGTCCCCCAAATGGTGGTGGAGCGAGCCTAGATCGTTGTCTTCTGAATCCGAGCCGGAGTTGAAATCTAGGTGACCAGAGTCTTCGTGATGAAGGGGAAGCGAGTCGCCCTTTTTGTGAGGCGGGAGGTTGAGCTCGGGGGAATGTGGTGAAGTCACTGAAGTGGAGGAATGTGTTAAATCTTGCTGGATGAATCTGCGGAGGGAGTGGCCGATTCCTTTGAGGGAGAGAATGTAAGCGAGGTGGGCCTCGGCCAGAGCGTAGCGCTGGTGGATTGCCTCGTCCAGGAAGGTAAGCCGCTCCCGGCAGAGAGCCACCGCGGGGAGATCGTCCACCTTGGAGCTGGAGCACCCCATCCAAAATATTTTATTATGAATAAAAACTGAAAACCTCAGTGGAAAGTATACAATGAAAGCCCAACAACAAAAAACAAAAGAGCAAGGTAATTTACGGCTGGGAAGAGAGAGAGGGGCATGAGTGAAGATGACTTTGATTGTGACGGTGGGAGTAGGTGATTAGGGTTTGTAGTAGTAGCAGCAGAAGAAGAAGATAAGGGAAAAGGAGAGGAAAGGGAAAGGAAAAGAAAAGAAACGAAAAGAAAATAAAAGAAAAGAAAGGAAAGGACAGGGAGGGGGGGAATCTTATGCCAGCGCGAAGATTTTGTCGTCGATTTGTTTGTAGCAGCAGAAGAGAGTGAGTGAACTGTGAACGTGAAACCACGAGAGAGAGAGAGACACAGAGAGCAAAATATGTATAAATCTGTGTTCGTGCTGCTTCGGTGAAAATTTACAATTTTTTATAGACATACGCGCGCGCAGAGAGAGAGAGAGGAGAGGGGATGGTGTTTGGTTTGTCGGAAAGTTTTACGACTGCGGCCGCCTCCGAAATTTCTGTCTAAATTTGGACCCTCA
Source organism: Carya illinoinensis (assembly GCF_018687715.1). Lineage (NCBI taxonomy): Eukaryota > Viridiplantae > Streptophyta > Magnoliopsida > Fagales > Juglandaceae > Carya > Carya illinoinensis. The sequence goes on from NC_056757.1 coordinate 31,275,020, forward strand.
CACTATGTATTATTTAGATCAAAAATTTTATCAGCAGCTACTTTTACGAATATTTTTTTGACACTTTAATATATGATTAGTTTTGTATTAAAAAAAATTAATTTAATAAATCATATTAATAGAATGTACGAAGAATACGTAAAAATAATTATACGTAACATTATTTATTTTAAACACAAAAAATTTATATAAAAATAAATTTATAAATTAACATAATTTGATACAATATAATAAAATATAAAATTATTTTTATTATAAAATAGATTTAACATCTCATATAAAATTACATTAATATATAAATTTATTTATACGTGATCCTTCTATATATAACAGCTCTTTTTCATTTATTACTATTTCTGATTCCAAGGATTTGAAATTAAATTTTTATTACAAACTTGAAATTTTAACGACAACTCCACGGAAAATAAGAATAATTAGAAATTTCGGGAAATTTAAGAAGTAATATCTGAGCATTAAAAATAAAAGAAAATGTTAAACTTCAACAGAACGTGTGCTCATATTCTTTGATTGAGCATGTTCTTTGATTGCAGTAAAAAGGAAGGATGACATCGTCAGTCTTTTTTTTTTAATAGTTAAAAAAATAAAAATATATTTTAGTCACTTAAAGAAAATATAAAAAATAAATTTATAATTTGACATTATTTGATATAGTATGTTAAATTATAAAATTATTTTTATTATAAAATAAATTTAACGTATTATATAGAATTATGTTAATTTGTAAATTTATTTTTTAAAAATATCTTTTTGTATTATAACACTTTTAATAAATGAGTCCTATTTTTATTTAAAAATAATAATAATAACATAGATCATTAATATATTATTACCAAAAAAAATTCCATTTAACTCTATATTATACATTTATTTATTTATTTATTTTTATTAAATATGTGCTGTAAGAATTATGAGCAAAATACCAACTTTAATTTAATAAGAATCAAAATAATAAAAATAATAAAAAATAAAGTCTAATGTGGAATATAGAGAGCTTGTTTTTTAAGCACGTTAGTTAATTTTTGTCTTAAACCCCCAATGGAGAGACCATGATGTCAGCATATCAGATAGTCATCATCATGCATGGCATGCAAGGCATAGATTTTGTACACGTCATTTTAGAAAAGAAATTTAATTTTCTCATTTTAAACGATCTATAGCTGAAAGATTTTGTGAAATAATCAAGAGAATATATTAAGATGTCGACATATTCAAAGTCACGAGCGATCAGCCATTTGACCATATAATGTCGTTGTGTTTGAATTTCCTAGTATTGGATTTGGCGTCTTCCTTCCTTTAATTGCTAATTATTAATAGCCTCGCCTCGGCCGTCGCTTTCTTTTACAGAGACTTTAATTTATAAGAAATACTATATATCATCTCACATCACATATTTTATATATTAAAATATTATTTTTTATTTTATTTATTTTTTATTTTATTTTATTCTTATTAAACTAATTAAATTATTTTATTTATTATCTACATATTACATATTTATTATAAAAAAAATTAAAATAAATATAATGTGTGAAGTGTAAAGATGACAAAAAAATTTTTCCTTAATTTATATGTTGAAGTTTCTCGCATTCCTATTTCGTCTATTTTGGTTTACGTTAAAATTAAGATGTTGAATTTTATTTAAATATGAGAGAGATAAAAACATAAAATTAATTTTATTTATTATTATTTTTGTTGTTATGCTTTGAAATAACCTTAAATGTTGGATTTAGAGATAGATTTAGATTTAGATCCTTATAAGAGTCAAAATCTTAAAATTTATATTTGAAAAAAAACAAATAAAATATAAGATTTAAATAAAAAATATTAATTTTTTAATAATAAATCTCATTTTTTTTAAAACGATTATACAACGTTTATATACCTACTCTTTTAAAAATAATTGTGAGATATTTATACACTCTACGACTGTATATAGCATTACTCAAATCTAAATTCTTTAGTCCAAGTGCTTGAGGTTTATAAATATTAAAAAAAAACAATTTATAAGATGATTTTTTTTTTATATAAACAGACTGCATAAAACTTACACTGTATATGTAATATCCTCTCAAGTGAAGTATTTTTTAAAGTGGTTTGCACCTTTGAGTGGCTGGCAAGGCTGGAATTGTAAAGCAACCAGAAACGGGCGGAACAGAAGCCGACTCACAGCTCACTTACATGAATACTTTATTCTCACATGCGTTTGATTTTGGAATATTCAAATTCCAACCCCACAATCACATGTGGGCATGAGAGATTGACTAATCGGCCTGCCCATGCACTGACATTCCCCATTTTGGAATGTTATTTTAATTTTTATTATGCAAAAATGGGTTATGATCTAACTTCTAATACAATATTACTATATATTCACTATAAAGGCGATTCTGCTTTAAATTATTCTCTGAAAAATAAACTCATTTATAAAAAAAATATTATTCTATTCCTCTTGGATCTAATTAATTCGATTAATATATATCAACTTTATGTATATTTTAATTCGACTCATACACTATATTCCCTTGGTGCCATCACTCTCCTTGTTTATATCAAAGATTTGGTACTAACTAGGCTCATAGTTGGTGTTGTATGCATGCATGCAACTATCTTCACAGAATAAATGCTTTAACCATAAAGATATTCTGTAAATATAAATTTATAAATTGAAATTACAGTTTGATATAATACGTTAAATTATAAAATTATTTTTATTATAAGACTACTTTCATTTTAAAGTATATCTAACATTATAACATACTATATAAAATCATGTAAGTTTGTAGGTTTATTTTCATAGACCTTATTTGTGACTATAACACTTCTTTTTTCATGACGAGTGACCATAATGGGGTTTAGGAAGTTGTTGAAACATGTTGGCTGATTAATTATCATTTAAACAAGGAAAAATCTATTTGTAAGCACAATTGTGCATTAATATATGCATCAATTTAATGTGATTGGTTAAAAATTAGATTTTATTAAAAACAGTATTAATTTAAATTTTAAGTATGAATGAATCAGTATTGGTACGTAAATTAGTACGTAACTTTATTTGTATGTAGCAAAACTTTTTAAACAATCAAACATGTTTCTTTTCCTACAAGACATGATAATTTAAAAAAAAAAAATTATTTGTAAATTTTTTCATTGATACGTCTAATACTTTGTTAGTGTGAAAGTTTTCCGCATTAACTACCATAAAAAATTAGAGAACAATTAGGTATAAGTCTTAAATAGACAAGTCTCATGTAAGTCTTTTAAAACAAATGAGTCATACTAATAAAGAATAATTTGTTTACTTTTTTTAAGATAAAGTCCTTTTTTTTTATAAAGACTTATATGAGACTTGTCTATATGGAATATGTACAAATCATTTCTCAAAAAAATATTAGTGTTTTGATTTTCTTAAAAAAATACTAAATATTGCATCATATAGTATATTTAAAAACTAATTTGAATACAATAGAATTCATGACAGCTTATTGTATTTACTAAAAAGGATTGAACAATTTGAAACCAGAAATTAACGAGATTTGGGATGTTTCAACCTTAATCAAAGAGTACCCTTATGGCCAATTGAGTTTAGCTATATACAAGTACAGTCGCGCACTAATCTGTATACCAATATTAATTTATTCATACTTAATATTTAAATTAACACTGTTTTCAATAAAATCTACTTTTTGATCAATCACATCATATTGATGCACAAATTAGTGCACAATTGTACTTACAACTATATTTTTCCTAGCCAATTAAGTTAGTACTTGGGTTTTTTTTTTTTTTTGCCAGACATAGCAATTAGCACCATAAAATATTTTTTCAAAATATTCTTTGGATTTAAAGATTTTAAGTAAAGTAATACTACACATAGTCGTAAAGTGTACAAATGTCACACAATTATTTTGAAAAAAAATAGAATCTATTATTAAAAAAAAATTAATGTGAATATCGTATTTACTTATTTTTTCTAAATAACTACACAGCACTTGTGTATTCTATAATTATAAATATAATTTCTCTTTTAAGTATAAAAGAAAAAGACATGGCAAGTCTGCTCTACACAATTTATTACTTATTTAAACTGTCTATAATATTTATACGAGCAACAAGAAATATTGCAAGATCTATTTAGTCTGTCTATCTCTCAAAATTTTCCGAATATAACTTGGATCCGAAAACACATCATTGCCGACTTGAACTCTAAAGTCTACATCATTGAAATGGAGATGTGAAAATTAAAAAGGGGAGATCATGTGCCGTTCAATAATCAGCCTCAACTGCCCATAGTAGAGTATTAATATTCACATGAGCTGCAATTTTCAGGGGTGGTTGAACAAATCGTACGTTTCTGAATAATACACAAATTAATATAATTTTTTTTATTGACAAAAAAGGCATTTTTTCATATTATTAATAATCGTAAGTAGGTAAAAACAATGGAAATGGGTATTACGATCTAAACCAATATCTAAAGAGAAAAGCCATGGCCGGTCGGTTGTAAAATATATTTTTACAGCAGGCCAATAATCACGTGCCACATATGCATTTTATGAAAATTACAAATAGACCCACATATACCCAATGTCCTCTGTTGACTCTGATTCAACCACAAAGCTACCCCATCTCCTTTGTTATTCACAACATTCCAAGCCTCCTCCTTTCTCTCTGAACGATGATGACGACAGCCAATATGTCTTAAGTTGTCTTGAGAGAGAGAGAGAGAGAGAGAGAGAATGGAAGTTTGCTGAGAAAAAAATAGAAAGATAGAATTTGTATCTCTTAGTATAATTCGTCTGAAACAAAAATGGAAATCTTTGGGGGAGTGGAGAGGCAATTGGCTTTTTTCAATCCAGAGTCCCCTTCTCTCAGTCCTTCTCATCACCTGCATTTCCAACCTCCATATCTAATTCACATGCGAGTATTGTATATAGAGTCACCATCCTTTTTGTGAATATTTTGTGGGTGCGGTTTGGTATATGCAATGGATGTCGATGAAGATAAAGTGTGGTTGTGATAAGAAGAGTTTTGTTGTGGTTTGGTGCATAAACATCCTTATCTGGGTTCTGGTTTGTTCTTCTTCCTGGTGACAATATGGACTTGGATGCTAAACACAAGAGGCTCTACAAAATTTGGAAGGGAAATAATGTGAGTTTCTCTACTGTATTCAATTGGGTTCACATTCATAAATGATAAATTGTGTACTGGTTATTTTTCTCCCTTTTGAAGGGAAGTTTATGATTGTGATTTTTGGAAGGGGAATAATGTGATTTTCTCTACTCTACAAAATTCATGATTGAGCATTCAACATGGTAAGCGCAAGAGTCTCGACATTTTTCACTCCAAATCGTCGTTATCGTCGTCGGAGCCGACCAGAGCAGGAACTGTGTTGTCGTCGGCAATAAACTAGCTGGAAGGTGTGGGATCTTTTGGAGAGAAAGGTGGAGGTTTGGGATGTAGTGAATAACAGGGGAGATGGGGTAGCTTCGTGATCGATTCGGAGTCAACAAAGGAGATTGGGTGTATGCGCGTTTATTTGTGATTTTCATAAAGTATCTACGTGGCACGTGATTATTGGCATGCTGTAAAAATACATTTCACAACTGACTAGCTCATAGCTTTTCTCATAACCAAAACCTATCAAATGAGTAAGGCTACTGTTAATTGATCTTTTTATTTATTATCCACTTGTCATTTTACAAAATAATATTAAATGATTAAAAAATAATATTTATAATTTTAGGATGTGCACCCAAGAATTATTTTTAAAAAAAATAAATAAATTTAAAACAAATATGAAAACATTATTATTTTTTAATTATTAATCCTATTTTTTAAAAAATGAATATACATGACTTACATATACCGAAACTTTATCTAGCATTATTAAAAAGTTATTACTTATATTTCGTTTGTCTATCAATCATTTGATACGTCTGCATACCTATCATTTGATGCGACATAATAAAAAAATAAATTGATAATGGTTAGTAGGGATGGTGAATAATATTTTTCATATAAAATATACTAATTTGTTTATGTTGCATTTATTTTAGAAGCTCATAAAAAGAAAATGGTATTGATCCCCTTTTATTTATAATTTCCATATATACACGATATTTGGATCTTTAATTATTTTCTCTCAATGATTCTTATGGACCCCGAGCCAAGAAAACTGAAAATTGCAAATTTGCAATATTCTCATTATGAAATAACAAGCACAAGAAAGTTGGAACCAATCCATGCATTGCGATTGGATATGCCAAAGTTGAATGATCATCACCATTCACGTGCAGAACAATTGATTTGGGCCCATTTGGCGTCAGAAATATTTCATTTTATTTCATTTTATTTTATTTTATTTTAATATTATTATTTTTTTAAATTTATATAAAAAATATAATAAATAATTTAATTTTTTTTAATATTATGAAAAAATAATATTTTATTTAATATTTTATTTTTATTTCAAATCATTTCATTTCAATTTAATATCAAAAAATACCTTAAATGTGGGTCCTAGCTTGCAAAGAAAAAATAACAAAATAAAAACTGAAAATGCAGATCAGATCAATTCTCAGAGTCCCTACTTGAGACCAAATAGTGGGTTCAAATGCATGATTGCGATTCTACCAACCAACAATTTAATGTCATAATTTCACGTCATTTTCACTTCTTTTTATTTTTATTTTTTCTTTCTTTCTTGTCAAAAATACCAAACTTTTTTTTTTCAAAATTTCCTCCCATCTCCTTGGGACTTGTTTCCATGATAATATGAGATTTCTTTCGATCTTAGTATTTAAATACCTAAATATAATTTTTTTTAATTTTTATTTAATTATTTCAATTTTTTAATTTAAAAAATATAAAAAATAATTTAATTTTGTTAAATCTTAAAATAAAAATTATATTAAAAATTTATATTCTAATAATAATTTTATAATATTGTTATTCAACATTTTCTTTTTCATTTTTCAAAACTTTGTAGAATATCTTAATTCAAATTATTCTATAAATATTTATAAATTTTTTAAATCATATCATCTCATCTTAATATCTAAATGGGATCTTGACGACTTTATATCCCTACCGTAAGGTATTTGTTCCATTTTTGTTAAAAATATGTGCTAACTATTTAACTTTTTGATAAAGTAATTTGACTTAATAACTAATTATTTATAGGAGTATTAAAGAAATTTACAAATTCATACAATTCACAAAATATATTAGATTTATTTTGAAATAAAAAATGAATCACATTATATAAACTTGAATCAATTTCTTTCGAATTTAAATAATGGACTCTATGCATAGTTTTGATACTGTATTATTCAGATTAAACTATTTCAAACTCCGTTTTGCTATTCAATTCTGCTTAATTAGCCCTTAACAAGAGATGTGACCATATGATAGTAAACCTTACAATTTTTAATTATCATATAGTTTATAATTTGCATCGATCTTAAATATATATTAAATTTTAACACATTACCATATATATTATTCAAATAGCAATATATCAATTTTTTTGGTCTATTTTAATGAATGGTAAGCCTTATATATATATAGCCACAAAAGTAATATCATAAATTGATGTGATTTGATGTGATTCGTTAGATTATAAATTTATTTTTATTATAAAATAGATATAATAGATCAGATAAAATTATGTCAATTTATGAAATTATTTTATATAATTATTTTGTAGATATAGCAGTAGTACTCATATCTTCTATATATAAAAAGTGTGTATGAAACGGAAAATCTTGTTTTAACGGTTTTTCTTGTTTTTCCGTTAAAGTTAACACCATTTGTTTTAACGGTTTGACATATAAAATGAAGACATAAATATTGAGAGAGATAACATTCAATGTTGTTATATGATTTATTAATCACAATAATAATAATACTTAATAGTTTATATAATAATAAGTAATTAAAGATTAGTTATTATATTTTTCTCATTTTCCTTAACATATACACGTGTATTAGGTGCATAAGACGTAAATCCCTAAGTATAATATACGTATATTATACGTTTCATTAACTCAGATTATTGAATATTTCAAATTTAAAAATCGCATATAATATATAATACAAGTGTGTTTAATCAAAGTATTTTTTCTTTTCCCATGGTAGTAGGACGTAACTTCCGCTAAGTCATATTCCACACGTAGGCTTGCTATGATGGGTACGTGACAAAAGCCGTGATCCTTGAGCTAATCAAGAAAGAGTAAATTCGGCCAACAACTTCAAAATATATTTTAGGATTTATATATATGCTATGTATAGAAAATATTATACCACAAATTTTATAAAAAGATTATGTTTTAACTTTATGTTGTCTCTGATCGACTCAACCAACAGTAAAATAAGAATTTCAATGTTATCTATATTGATCGTCTACAGGATGACATAAATTGATGAATAATAATACAAACATCTAACGACACATATTTTGAACTACCGTTTATGTTAGACTTTTATTAAATTTTTCGTATACATTTTTGCTAAAATTATAGATGTTATAAACATGTATTGGATTATATGATATTTTGAACTAACTTTTTAATTTTCTCTAATATGCCTTAAATTATTAAGTGACATCAATAATTTTTATAAAATATATAATATTTTTTACAAATAATCATTTCATAAAATTAGACAAACGTGTTTTGCACGTTGCTCCCACCTAGTATATATATATATATGTATAGTTATTTAATAAGTAAAAAAAAAAAAAGTAGTACAAGATGTCAAAATCAATAATTGAATGTGAATGTTACAAATTAAAAAGATGAGGATATAATATAATATAATTCAATGTCAGTGTTTCCTGTTATTAAACTTTAAATTCAAACGACAAGAAAGCATAATTTTTTGACAGTACACATGATGAATATATGAAGGTACAAGTGCATGCATGAACTATATATTAGCAGTAGTACAATAAAAATCAATCAGGCAAAACACAGCTGTGATCATGAGAGCATGCATAATTCCAAAATGGAATACATCATATATATGACTATATATATATATGTATGAAATTTGAATTAAATAAGACAACGTGATCGGGCCCAAGCAATAATATTGCATAGGCACGTGACATGAAGGGTGGGTGCACGAGGGAAGATAGTATTCATTATGATCTCAAAGTAGGGGTTATTATATTTATAATTTGTACAACTTTCAAATAGATAAGTGATCTCGTGCGTAAAAAATTAGACTCTATCTTGAAAAAATATAAAAAAAAATTATTATTTTTTAGTGAGACTATTTTTTATTTTTTATTTTTATAAAATGCATACATGCACGATATTTATTTATTTGAGACTTATAATTATTCCTCACTTAATACATTGTCAGTTGAAAAAAATGAAAGCGTCACGTTTATAAACAGATCATTTTATAAAATAAAATTTATAAATTGATATAATTTGATATTAAGTGGTAAATTTTTCTTATAATATATAATAAAATGAAATTTAAAATCAAACGTACTATAATAATTTATGTAAATTTGTGAATTGAATTTTACGATGAGACATTTATATATAAAATAAAGGCAAGCGAAGTAATAGATCGATATAATGATCTTAATAGGCAATCATTTTGTTTATTATTGCGATATATCATGTGGCAGTACCGTCGATTGAGACTTTGAGTTAGGATAAATTAAACACATGCAATATATCATTATATGGTGGACTTAAATCATCATTTACTTTCTTCTCAGCTTGAATTTGACACGTCACTTACACAGAAATGGAATCCAATGTGTTCTCACGAACTCCCTCCGCTGTATAATTAATATTGGCTAATTACCATCTATTATAAAAAAAAATTATTTATTTACTATTAATTATTTGTTATTAAATTGATAATTTTTTTTATTAAAATGAATTTATTCCAATCATGAATAATCAATTTTAATGTAAATACATCGTCATAAATATTTTTTTCGTACTAATATCGCAATACATTTAGATATATATATATAAAGTGGCTATGAAATGAAAAATCTTATTTTAACGGTTTTTATTATTTTTCAGCTAAAGTTAACACCGTTCTTTAAATATCTGTGTACTGTGAATATAATTTCTTAGCTCATGTTAGGAGATTCTTTAATTCATTGGAAACCAAAACGACATGAGAACCCCAAATGTAAAGAGTTAGATTTCCGACTATTTAGCATTTTCTTCAGTTTTCCAAGCAATCAAACGTTTATTTAACAAAAACTGTTAAAAAACACGAAAATGGAAAGAATCCAAAAAACAAAATATACATGTGAGTGTTTTGAGCCAGATTCAAGTACTTCCTCTCGCAATTCAACTTTCACCTTAAAGAAAAAGAGTGAAATGAAAAGGGAAATTTTGTCATAACCATATTCGATGTGAAAAATTGAAGGCGTGTTGGTTGTAGGTGTAGATGAACTTGTTGTTGGAGGAAGAGAGTTTCTACAGGCATTGGGCCGCAATCGCTGGGAAGTTGCCCGTAAACTCAGTGTACTAAGCCAAGGCCACGGTGTCTCGGGTCACAAAGGTGTATATATGAACAATTCCTAACTCATTGGTTTCTCTCTCCATGCAATGGTTTAGCTTCGAAGTAGGACATAGATGGAGCAAAATGTGTGTGTGTGTGAGAGAGAGAGAGAGAGAGAGAGAGAGAGAGAGAGAGAGAGAGAGAGAGAGAGAGAGAGAGAGAGCGAGCTAGGTCAGAGCTTGTTCCTTAGTTCGCAATTTTTGGGATCTTTTGGCCTATTTATTTTACTATTTTTTCTTTTGGCCTATTTTTTATTCAGATGGAAGGTGGTCCATGGATGGTAAGAAAAAACCACTTCTTCAATGGTGTCCTTGCCAACTTTCTGGCATGCTTTAGCGTCTGTTTATTTTTTTCGAGTTAAAAACATTTTGCATCGTTCATCAAATTGTCTCCAAATTTTATTTATCTCATTTAATAAAAAAATATTTTTGTTTTCTAATTTATCAAAATATATAATTATTAAACTTCACTAATTTATTATTATCCAAATATATTTCTTAAAACTTACTTTTTTTATGCATTAAATTATGTATTAATTAATTAATTTTTGTTAAAAATTATTTTTTTATTAAAAATTTTATTTCACCCAACTAGACAAACGTGCTTAACACATTGTTCCAACCTAATATATATATATATATTTATATAATTAGGCACGCGATCGAGTAGCATTTATATCTATTAATTTAAGGTACTAATTAAAAACAAGCATTGAACCGTATATAAAATAGGTTTTCTCAAATGTCTGGTCTCTGGAACGGTCAAATTAAGGAGAACGTAACCCTTTTCTTTTTTTGTTCCTTTCTTTTTGCATAGATAGGCATTTATGAAGAGTAAATTGACATCCTAATTCAACTGATCACACAAACTAATGCGCGGCTGGCCTTCGTCATGACTCATGTTACCCATGCAACCTAGTATGATTGGAATACCAAATAACTATTGTTAGGGATAAAGTTTGATTGGATCCTACGAGTCCTACCTATTGAAAACCTATATCGTTAATAGTAAGATACAATCAATAACCTATTCAGAGATAGAGTCAAGAATTTAGTAAGATATAAGACAAGTTGAATAAGATTTCTAAAATAAAGAGACTTCATAAGAGAATTGTTAATGAATTATGCATATGTAAATGACACTTTTGATAAATGTAAGATAAATTTGAATTTTGGTCATTCTATTCACATAAACCTCCACATTAGAATATTTATTTATTTTATTATATAACAATAAAATAATACGAAATGAATTTAATTTTGACTATTCACATCAAATCTCCACATTGAATTATCCATTTATTCATTATATAGTAATGAGTAATTAATTATTATAAAAATATTTAATTTTTTTAATTATTCATTTATTTTATTTTATCATATTTTACTATTCTACCTATTATATGTTAATTAGTAATTATATTCTAATTAAATTATCTAGATATTTGTGGATGTAGATGAGAGAAAAGAGAGAGTGTTATAAAAAATAATAAAATATATATTTGCTCATTCAATAGTAAGCATCAAATTTAGATTTCGATTTAGAAATGTTGTAGGTCAAAATCAAATTATTTGACTTTGCATCATCAATTGTGAGTCCATTTTCTTCTCTAATAGTTAAAAAGTACAATTTTTTTTTTACATATAGATAATCTAGTAAGAGTGCTGATCTAAGGCAATTAGGAATCAATAAGGAAATATATATTTATATAATGAGGTAATATCTACAAATCTACGGAGATTTCTCTACATATAGTGACTCTAAAGGATCTCTTTCAACGAGAGACATTATCTTTAACCTACCAAAATCTTAAAGAGTAATTCTACATATAAACGTGAAATATATAAAGGACGTGTAATAGTTTTGAAAAAGTGTGGGATTTACTATTAAAATTTTTTTTTTTTTTATGTAGATCACACGTTTTATTCACTTTTTTCAAAGCGATTGCATAACGGTTATACAATTTATAGTTGTAAATATCTTTTCTCAACCCTAAATTCCTCTATTTTATTTAGAGATACATGAGACCAATCATGTAAATCGCCTATTATAATCTTGCCCCCAAAATAACCTTTAGATTTAAGCTTTTATGCTGAACTATGTAAATCTTTATACCTCTCTATTTATTTTTAAGTGTTTATTTATTATTTATTTTATAAATAAATGCGAAGAGCAACACTGCAACAACACGGCCTGAATCATCATGAGCGGATATAATTCTTTCATCCATTCTGACACATTGTGCAAATGATCTATGGACTGAACTCACTACAACAAAAATGTTTTTTTGGGACGAAATTACTTTGGGACGAATTTAAAATCGTCCCAAAAAGTGGGATTTAGGAACGAAATTTAAATTTCATTCCAAAATGACGACGGTTATGCCAGACCGTTCGAACGGGTTCGAACGGTATTCTTAGGGACGAATATTTTTGTCCCAAATAAGTTAACCGTTCGACCGTTAATGATTAACCGTTCGAACGTTTAATTTTCACCGTTTGAACGTAATATTGGCGCGATAGGCAAAATTATTTTGGAGGTAAATTGATAAACCGTTCGAACGGTTAATATTAACCTTTCGAATGATGCATATTCACCGTTCAAACGTTATTTGAATCGGTCGAACGGTGACAGAGTTTTAATTTTTTAAGTTTTTTGCCAAATTATATTTAGATTAACTAGTAATTATAAAAAAATTGGTTAATTAAATAATATGAATAATCTAAATTAAGAATTAGTTTAGAAAATATAAAACAATACTATTACATATAACTTAAATACTGAATTTACAAAACACAAAATATTGTCCATACAAAAAACAGGAAATAAATAAATAAAATTTATCATAAAGTAATTAAGACCCCAAGTCTTTGCACACTTCCTCGACTGCAGCTATACGTTCCTCTATTTGTGTCAGTCGAGTACTGATGGTGACCTGAGTCGCAGACATGGCAGCAAACTCTGTACGAAGCTCAGACACAGCAGAATGGATCTCCATACGCACTGCATCGATCACTGCTGATGTCTGCTCGCTGATCGCTGCACGCACTATGTCAGCCATCTCCTCACGAGTAACACTGTGGACTGATGCCTCGGCCCGTGTAGATGTCTCTGCAGCTGCAGCTGAGACTCCATGATCTCCCGGCTGTGCATCTCTGTGAGGATCAACTGGTTCTGGAACATGTGCACGAAAACGCAGTCTCGAGTGTCCCGTGCTGCGTGAGAGGGTGGTGCTGTTTATCGGTCCCATCGGCTCCCGTTTACGCTCAGCAACATCTGGCACAACACCAGTACATAGTAGATATCGGGTGATCAGGACTCCGAATGGTAGTATATCCATCGAAATGTACCGAGATTCTGATCGAATCCTATCGAATATATACCCCACCAAGTCGATAGGAATGCCACGAGCGACCCGTATCATAAATTTCGTCCGATCAATGCCAACTTCTGTCTTGTGCTGCCGAGGGTCAATATTATTGGCAATTATCAAATTTAATATCTTAAAGAAAGAAGATAAATCTGCCTGTTTGATGCTCTTCGTCCCGTCATACGGTGGAGCATCTGGACCGACAACCAAATCCCTCACCTCGTGATCAGCAAGGGTATCGACCTCATCAATATAAACTGATGCCTCCTCCTCAGCTGTCTCCGCCTCAACTGAAGGATCAGACTCTCTAGGCACCACATTCGGATATGCATCTGGCAGCCTAGGAATACCGAGATGCTCAGCAAGTCCATCTAGTGAAAATACAACGGGTACTCCTCGGACAGTGATACTGTAGGCCCCAGAATCATCTGCGCTGGCACTGCCGAGTTCTCTATAGAACTCAGCAACAATGTCAATGTAGGAGACTGGCTCCCATGCTTCCTCCCGTTCATCCAAGATAGGTCCCCAACCACGATCACTGAATATTGAGGGCAATGAATGACCCTCCCAGAGAAGACTCTGGAAATCAGAAATCTTCACTGGTCGCTCCAGTGAAACTGTCCTCTCCCGAACTGGACCACTACTACTCTCACCAAGATTGCGTCGCTTACGTGCCGGTCTAGAAGTAGACATTATAATCAACCTGAAATTTATAATTACAAACTAGATATATAACATTAACAAGAAAAATACAATAAATAACTATTTACAGTAGTTTGAAACAAACAGCAATTTAATAATATTTGATATTCTGAACAACATTATCAACAATAAATATGTCACTCAATATCAATATTAATAATATAAATATAATATTAAAAACCGTTCGAACGTTTACTGTAACGGTCAAACGGTTACAGACAAACCGTTCAACCGTTAAGTTATATCGTTCGAACGTTTACTGTAACAGTCGAACGGTTACAGACAAACCGTTCGACCGTTAATTTATATCGTTCGAACGTATACTGTAACGGTCGAACGGTTACAGACAGACCGTTCGACCGTTAAGTTATATCGTTCGAACGCTACGGTAACAGTCGAACGGTTACAGACAGACCGTTCGACCGTTAAGTTATATCGTTCGAACGCTACGCATAGCGTTCGAACGATATTCGTGCCGATCGGGATTCCAGGCCGAGTCGACTCGGCCATTGAAATCCATGGAATCCTTCGATTCCCTGGATTTTACACCAAAATAAATGCAATAGAAACCTAAATAAACATTCTTAACATGGATTTATGCAAATCTACCGATTATTTTGATGTATAAATCGGTTTACCCTAAGTTAAACAATTAATCTATCAAAAACCTAAATCTAAACGGTAAAATGCTTTAAAAATGAAAAATACCGGTTGTTAGAGGTAGGGGCTTCGAGTGGGCATTGTTGACGGCGGCGAAGACGGCGTTCAACGGCGGAGATCGACGGTTTGGAGGCTTTTTCACAGAGGAAATGCGTGAAAATGACGTCGGGATGGGCTTATATATGCAGTACCGTTCGAACGGTAAGTTATACCGTTCGAACGCATTAACTAAATATTACTATTTATCCCTAATTAATCGGTTTTCAAATATTTAAATGCAATATTCGGTATTAATTATATTAAATATAATAATTAATTCAATTCTAATATATTTTAATTGTTAAATATATTAAATGCAATATATTTAATGCACTTATATATTATTAAACACTATGTATTATATATATAATTTTTTATATATATAGTATATATTATATTATATTTAATTAAAATATATTATACTATTGAATATTATATAGTATATAGTATAAGTTATATTATATAGTATAATTAATATAATATAGACTACTATATACATGAAGCTATGTTCATGTATTTATATAACATATATATTATATGTGATATTAACTAGTATCACATATATATATACTAGTATAGATAACACTATATATATTAATAGTAGATATTCTATTATTAAATATCTACTATTAATATTATAGAAATAAACATTATATATATGCATTTTATACATATAACCCTATGCTATGATACCATATATATGTTATATATAATAGGTTAATATATGTAGTACTTGACTATAATATTAGATGTAATATGATATTTTATACTATATATGTTACTAAACTATATAATATATGTTTGATTATATATTATATAGTTATATTACTATGGCTCTAAACTATAGTACATTTAGAAATTATTATATTTAAAGGTATAGTGCAAAAAAAATACAATAAGCAACAATATAACTTAAACGTTTGAACGGTTTACTATTGGAGTTCAAACGTTTAATAATACGTTCGAACGTATATATTAACGTTCGAACGTTAAATTAGGGGGGGAAATTTTTCCCGCTAGTCGATTTGACGTTTGAACGGTCTGATATAACCGTTCGAACGTTTATTATTAGCCTTCGAACGTATATTTTCACGTTCGAACGTTAAATTAGGGGGGAAATTTTTCCCGCTAGTCGATTTGACGTTCGAACGTTCATTAAACAACCGTTCGAACGTCAATGTTCTGCATTTACACGACAGAACCTCACAATCTCGGACTCGTTTCAGTCGACCGAGCATCACTCCCACGCTCATTTTGTTCCAACCAACGCCATTATTCTTCAATCTAGCCCTCAAATATTACAAAACTCCTATCAATCTCTTATATTTTCGGATTAAGAGGTTGTTTTTACCATTTGGTGAAGAGTTTTTACCGTTTGGAATTTTTGAAGCTTTATCTCTTCAAATCAGGTATTCTCCTTAAATTTGACCTCATTTTAGTTTTTATATAAGTGTTTTCGTTTGCTTACATGAGTTCGTCATATATTTTGCTATCTTTTGATGTAATATGGACTGTAAATTTTGGGGTTTTCGGAGGTTGAAGACGAGTGATTTCTGGAAGTAAACCGTTCGAACGGTATTCGTGTACCGTTCGAACGACTGTATAGGAGATCGAACGGTCACGAGCACCGTTTGAACGATTTCTTAGGCAGTGTTAAAATAATTAACATTTTAAATGCAGGAGTGTAATTAAAAATTAAATATATATAATCTACATTTAATAATACTTAAATACTTAAAAAATTCAAATAATCAAATGAGAATGAATTAAATTACAAATCATCTAAGATTTGTTACAAAACTTAATTATTTATGATGTTGAATTATTTGTTTGATACATGTTAAATATTGGCATATCTTATATTGCTTGTTCATCAATATTAGCCTTAGACCCGTTCGAGAGTTATCAATCCGCCTTAATTGAAAGATTGATAACTCTTGAATTGTCCAGAGTGGACAGTTTGGAATTGTAAGATCATTCTCGCAAACTATCGAGCTATATCTGTTATACGTCCAGCATTAAGATTTTGGCAGATTTATCCCTTGTTCTCCGGATATGCAGTTTCGGTGATATTGTATCGACGATGGATAAGTCGGTGCACACAACCAGACGAGCATATTTGGAGAACTATGGGGAGATGCTGCCGAAATTTTGTTGGGCGTGACAGATTATAGAGGATAGGTTTGCGACTATGATCTTACAGTTCCGAATGGGATAGGACCAACTACCCGGTGTAAGGTGGCATACTCCTTGATTGATACATGATACATGCTTGTTTGTTGATGCACACGTGATTGTTTATAATGAAGATAGTCAGCATGGATAAGAGTTGGATGCGAGTTAGCGATCGTTTGGGTCAGAATTACAACGTATATGCTGAAGGTGTTAAGAAATTCTTAGAGTTTGCATTGGGTACATGTGATAGTGATGGACGTATTAGATGCCCATGTAAAGAATGTAGGAATTTGCGCTCTCATAAGATAGACTTGGTGAGAGAGCATCTGTTTGTAAAAGGTATTGACAAGGGTTATACTGATTGGGTCTTACACGGGGAACCATATCCAACTTCATTCGATGCTCCACATGAAGAAGAAGCTATTGATGAAGATGTACAACCAGATGTTGTTGGAGATGAGTATGATGAGGATATGAAAGAAATGTTAGGTGACATCGGTGCGGGAATGTTTATGAATGAAGGTGGCACGGACACATCAAGTTCAAATGATGGGGGTCATAATACTTTTGCACGATTGTGGAATGAGTCACAACGTGAGCTATATCCAGGATGCAGAAGACACAGTAAGTTGTCATTTACCGTAAGACTGCTACATATAAAATCAATGTGCTGATTATCAATTAAGGCTGCCAATATGTTACTCGAGTTGTTTAAGGAGGCACTGCCATCAGATAATACACTTCCTCGTAACTTCTATGAAGTAAAAAAATTGAAACGAGGACTTGGATTTGATTACAACGTAATACATGCATGTAAGAATGACTGCATATTATTTTGGCAAGAGAATGAGCAGTTGAACGAATGTCCCATATGCCACGAGTCAAGATGGACATCTAACAAACAAAATGTGCCGCAAAAGGTAGTACGCCACTTTCCATTGACACCTAGATTACAACGATTATATTTGTCACGTGCAACAGCTGCAGACATGATATGGCACTCATCAGCCAGAGTTAGAAACGATGATATTTTATCACATCCTGCTGACTCTCAGGTGTGGAAGGAATTTGATAAGGAGCATACATGGTTTGCAGAAGAACCACGTAATGTGAGACTTGGGTTGGCAACAGATGGATTTAATCCGTTTGGGAACATGAGTACTAGTCACAGTACTTGGCCAGTCGTACTTATGCCGTATAATCTACCATCGTGGAAGTGTATGAAAGATCCATATTTCATGATGAGTTTGCTCATTCCAGGTCCGAGATCGCCGGGAAATGATATAGACATACACTTACAGCCATTGATTGCAGAATTGAAAGATTTGTGGGAGAATGGGGTTGTCACATTTGATTCATCAACAGGCAAGTCGTTCAAGATGCATGCTGCGGTTTTATGGACAATAAATGATTTTCCAGCATATGGAAACTTGTCAGGTTGGAGTACTAAGGGGAAAATGGCATGTCCAACATGTAACAAACATACTAAATCTGAATGGCTCACTTACGGGAGAAAATTATGTTTCATGGGTCATCGTCGATTTCTACCTGGTGATCATAGATGGCGGGGAAATTCACAAATGTTTGATGGTACTGTTGAATAGGGCCAACCTCCACCATATTTGTCTGGTGAAGATTTACTTGCACAATTTGTAGATGTTGGTTGTAATGAATTTGGTAAAAAACAACGAAAGAGAAAACGAGCTACTTCTGAGTTGAATTGGACTAAGAAGAGTATATTTTTCGATCTTCCATACTGGTCAAAGTTAAAATTACGGCACAGTCTTGATGTTATGCATATTGAAAAAAATATATGCGAATCCGTATTGGGAACATTGATGTCAATTGAAGGAAAAACGAAGGATACATTAAACTCAAGGAAGGATTTGAAGCGGTTGAGAATAAGACCGGAAATGCAGTTGCAAGAAAATGGTTCGTCCGTTTACATGCCGATTGGGTGGTATACATTGTCAAGGAATGAAAGGACTACTTTTTGTGAGTGGATAATGAAAATTAAATTACCGGATGGTTATGCCTCGAATTTGACAAGGTGTGTGCGAACAAATGACTGGAAAATAACTGGGTTAAAAAGTCATGATTGTCATGTCCTTTTGCAGCGTATCTTGCCTATTGGTATACGTGGGTACTTGACTAGAGACGTGCGCGTGGCTTTGACTGAGTTGGGTTTATTTTTCAAAGACTTATGTGCACGGACATTAAATGTAGAAGCTTTGGATCGAATGGAACGGGAAATTCTCATCATATTGTGTAAGCTAGAAAGTATTTACCCACCGTCATTTTTCGATGTCATGGTTCACCTGGCCGTCCATTTGCCACGTGAGGCTCGACTTGCAGGACCAGTTCAGTATAGATGGATGTATCCCATTGAACGATTTCTTGGGAAGTTGAAACGAACAGTTGGTAATAAAGCTCGCCCAGAAGGATCAATTGCAGAAGCATATATTGATGATGAGTGGCATACCTTCTGTTCCAAATATTTCCACGGAGTTGACACTAGGTTTGATCGGCCAGAAAGAAACTTTGACATTGACAGAGCAAGACAACGAAATGTGTTTTCCGTGTTTTCCCAACAAGTACGTCCACTTGGTGCAGTGCGTGGTTATGACTTATGTGGAAGAGAGTTTGAGAAAGCTCAGTGGTACGTGCTGAACAATTGCCCTGACATAGAGATTTACTTGAAGTAAGTATTAATCTTTTCTTAATTTAGTATTCGCTCATTTACTTTCGCAAAATTCTAATAATATAAAATACATGTTGTAATCATCAATTTCAGTGATCATATTAACATGCTCAAGGAACTAGGAGTAAATGATATAGACCGGAAACATGAAGAGGAGTTTCCGAGATGGTTTGAACAACGGGTAATGACATTACATATGCGACACTTCATTCAATACAAATAGAAAATATTGATTGTTTTTTTTATTGATATAATAGACGTTTTACTTAATATGTAGGTTGTACAAATGCATGCCAATCATCCAAACGATATATCAGATGAATTGTATGCATTAGCGCGTGGCCCATCGAGACGGGCTACAAGATATTCTGCATGTATTTCTCGTGGTAGTAGGTATCACACAATAGATCGAGATCATTATAGGAAAACACAAAATAGTGGTGTCCTAGTTGAGGGAAGTCATGATGGAGAAAATATTGATTTCTATGGAGTGATTGTTGATATAATTGGAATGAAATATTTGGGGGAGCTTGCAGTGTATCTGTTTAAGTGTGATTGGTGGGATTTAAGCAATCCTCGAACTGGAGTCCGTGATGATGAATATTTCTTGAGTATTAATACATCAAGAAAATGGTACGAGGATGATCCATTTATTTTAGCTTCTCAAGCATCTCAAGTATTCTATTTAGATGACCCGAAGTTGGGAACTCAATGGCGAGTAGTACAAAAATATGCTCCAAGAAATATAGATGATGTTATCCCTCAGGCAGAAGGGCGAGATGAAGAAGAAGATGATGTCTCTACTCAAGAAGCATACCAAGAGAGTCAGCCCGTCTTTAATTTGTTTGTGGATTTGAGCCAGTATGAGATGATTCCATTGAATAGAGAAGATATTGAGGCTGAAATTGTTGATGCGACACTTGAGCAAAGTGTTGATTCATCTGAACTATCTACAGAAGATGAGACTGAATTGTCAAATGATACTGATACAGATAGTGATTGACGAATTATATTTTCACATTACGTGATGATGAGCACTATTTTACTTAATGAATATTGTATCAGTTTTTTGAAATTATGCCTCCGAAGAGAAAGGAAGTGCGCAACCCATCTCCACCTGTTCCTAGCTCTCCTTCAGACTCACCATTAGAGATTGACTCTACAGAACAAGGTAAAATTCTAATAGTCATAAAAGTTATTAATTAAGATTATAATAGAAAATTGATTATAATGTTATATATCATGATGACTTCACAGTACAATCTCGTCAAGGTCGAGGCACTACGAGAGGCGTGACGTTGGAAAAATATCGTAAGGTGGGTAAGATCAAAGTTAACATTCTTGATGAACATACCGGAGGTGAAGGACAACCAGCAGCTTGGCTTGCATCGCATGTGGGTGCTCTTACACGAACTTATGCACCTTTGGCAACAAGTTCATGGAAGAAAGTCCCCCAAGATGTTAAGGACCTTATCAAGAAGCGTTGTTTGGTAATGTTTAATAAATGAAATTTAATTGGACTTATAATTTTATTTTACTTTAAAGTTAGAATATTTTAAATGATAATATTTTTGTCCAAACTTTTTTCTGTAAGGATGATTTCGAATTAAATTTTGGTCGGAGAGAGGAGCGTAAAACTGTGGAAGAGCTTATGAGTAATGCATTCCGCAAGTATAAGGCGAGGTGTCATGAGCATTATAATAAGTTTGAGAATAGTGAAGAAGCACGCCAACATCCTTTTCAAGATGTGCAACCTTCTGATTGGGAAAAACTTTGTGACATGTTTGAGGATTCATCATATAAGGTATAATTAATTTAATTATTTTAGTCCTATTTTTAATTTCGCTTTCTAATATTTTCAATTCTTATGTAGGAGCGAAGTTCTATAAACAAAACAAATAGATCAAAATTGAAGATTACTCATCATGCAGGCTCAAGATCTTTCCACCGCCTCTCTAAAAAATTGGTATTGCTATTCTTTCATTTGTATATAGTTAACTGAATATATCAATCATAATGACTTTATATCTTAACAAATCTTTATTATAGCAAGATTCAGATGCCAATTATGATCTGACAAAATTATATGCTGCATCACATACTAATCGTAATGGAGAGTGGAGTCATCCTGATGCCCGTGAAAATTATGTAAGTATTATAATTTGTTTTAAATAAATATATTTGAATATTTATGATGATATTAACTCTTTATCTTATGTGTAGGATAAAATGGTTGCCCTGCGTGCTGAATCTGCGTCAGATCAAAATTCCTCAAATACAGATCTTGAGAATTTTACACAAGTTCTGGGTGAACGTTCAGGATATTTGAGGGGTTTGGGTCGTTGTGTAAAACCTTCTCCCTCTTCCTCTTCTTCCGGGTCTGCCTCTATAGCTCAAGAGAATGCGAATCGTAGAATTGAAGAATTGATTGCAAAACAACAAGAGTTAGAGGCTCAATTGGCGAGACAAGGAGACATGGAGATGCGCCTCAAACAACATGAAGAAGAACAAGCAGAGTTCAGGAGAGATATGCAACTCCAAATGCAACAGCTTATGCAACAGTACAGGCCTCCAACCAACTGATGGTTTTTTACGTCTAGCTTATGACATTATCTAATTATGTATGAACAATGCTAGTTTTATGGTTATTTATTTCTTCGCACTTATTATAAAACTTTTGTGAGTAATTAAACAGTTCTTAATTTATATTTTTCAAATAATATGGATGTCTATTTAGTTTTTTTATAATTATTGGTTTTAATAAAAATAATATCCGTTCGAACGACCGAGTCACGTTCGAACATTAATGGGCATGCCGTTCAAACGATAATGTAACGTTCAAACGTCAACTCGCAAACCGTTCGAACGATACCAGATGCTCAAAAAACCGTTCAAACGCATGACATTACCATATCGTTCGAACGTTGATCATCACCGTTCGATCTCTTATACCGTTCGATCGTCTCATTTAACGTTCGAACGTATTTCTACTGATCGTTTGAACGTATCTTGATAACCGTTCAAAAGAAACATAAACGTTCGAACGGTATATGAGAAGCATTCGAACGCAATTCTGGGACGAATTTTAACCGTGACAAAAAAATCCATCGTTCGAACGGTATCGAACGGTCACTTTCAAAATCGTTCCAAAAGATATATTTTGGGACGAAATTGTGATTTTCGTCCCAATATATCTTCTGAGACAGTGATGTTGGGACGACCTTGGGAAGAAAAAATTTCGTCTCAAAAAATCTTTCGGAACGAAATCGATATATTTTGGGACGAAAATTTTCGTCCTAAAATATGTTTTTTGTTGTGGTGACTAATTAATTAATAAGATGAGCAAGCCAATTTTGATGCAATTAACTTTTTTAACTCGATGATCGATTTGAGCTTTCTATCCAATCTGCTGCTTGATTTACGTACCTCTGAAAGAAGAAAACAAAAACTAAAACTAAAAAACATTCGGTTGGAATTGTCACTTCGATCGGGCTCTCTCATGTCTCTCTCTCTCGCTGAGGAGT
This sequence comes from Carya illinoinensis, assembly GCF_018687715.1. Classification (NCBI taxonomy): domain Eukaryota; kingdom Viridiplantae; phylum Streptophyta; class Magnoliopsida; order Fagales; family Juglandaceae; genus Carya; species Carya illinoinensis. The sequence continues at coordinate 31,298,757 of NC_056757.1, forward strand.
TCCAGATGGAGGTTGCAATATTGGTCAAGTACTCGATGAGAAGCAGGACATTGAGTTCGTACGTACTGCAAGGTCCTCCATCTGGGTAGTAACCACGTTACAATTAAAGTATTACAGTACTAAACACATGAATTAATATCTTCTTTTGAAGCAAAAGATATATCTGGCTGACGAAAAGCTAGGTCAGATACATATGAGACGATCTAAAACAATCACCATCACATCTTTACATTCAAGTTGGGTTGCAAACTCCCTCCCTGCATCAAATCTCGTTGGAAAAAATATTAGTTTTTTGTTGACTATTTTACTCCTTTAACTTAAGTCCCACATGGGTGGGAAGTGAAGGAGGAGCAAATCCTCAAGTCTATAAAAATAAGGTTTAGCCTCGTGATTAAGTGCACCAGTCAAATGCTTAGCTAGTAACTTTTAACTCTAATTAAATTTTCCTGTTGTCCATTTTTGTAAAATAGGAAGAGGTGTGAGTTAAAGTTTTTCTAGTGGAGAAAGCTTTATGGGTGCGTTTGGGGTGAGGAGAGAAATTATGTGATTGTAATAATTTTTCACATAGTAGATTTTCTTCTCTGGATCTGGTGGTTTTTTCTCCTGTTTTGGAGTTTCCACGTAAAATCTTGTATTGTTATTATTTCTCTATTTTTCTTGTTATGCCTGCAAATGGTAGATCCTAGGGAGGTGAATTTGGGAGGTCTAAATTCCCAACAATTGGTATCAGAGCCACTAGGTTCTTTTTGTGGAGTGGAGTTTTGGTGTGGTAGTGTGGATACGTACAGTCTAAGGAGGTTCTGTCTAGGAGATTGAAAATTTTAAGTGTGTCCATTGTGATCCTTCAATCTTTCTTGGGAACTGACTTAGTGAGATACTATTCATTTCTACAATAAATTCATTAAAGCAATGTCAGGAAGTAGGCTTTCAAATCTTGTTAGATTTGAGGTAGAGAAATTGGTTTACACAAGGCGTTGAAGGCAGATCAACCCCTGAAGTTAGCAGTGATACTAGCGACTGGTGAAACGGCTAGTACAAGGAGCAGATTCGGCAAGTGGCTCCAAGTCAGTAAATGGAGATACTGGTATTGATGCTAATATTATATCTCTTTTCATGAAAAAAGAGACATGTATATCCTCATGATATGCTGTAAATTTCCAAAGTTACCATGATAGAGGATGTGTTAAAATTAGCAGATCCACAAGTTTGCACACAGGCATTGGTTTGGCATTGATGCAAGTTGTGTGGTGAAAATTCATGTCGATGGCTGATGAACTTTCAGGAAAGCCAAACGTGGAAGTTACACCATAATTTTCAGCAAGGTTGTTTTCGACATGGGCCGAACTGAAATGCTTGGAATTTGTTTATTCTGAGTGAGTATGCTTTTATGGTGAAGCATGATAGCGGAAGTTATGAAGATATTCATTTAGGTGAAGCTTAGCTGTAGGACCAGTTAAAGTCGCAAGGTGAAGATTGTTGACTATTTTGCTCCTTTAACTTAAGTCTCACATGGGTGGGAAGTGAAGGAGGAGCAAATCCTCAAGTCTATAAAAATGAGGTTTAGCCTCATGGTTAAGTGCACCAGTCAAATGTTTAGTTAGTAACTTTTGACTCTAGTTAAATTCTTCTATTGTCCATTTTTATAAAATGGAAAGAGATGTGGATTAAAGTTTTTTTAGTGGAGAAAGCTTTATGGGTGCGTTTGGAATGAGGAGAGAAATTATGTGATTGTAATAATTTTTTACATAGTAAATTTTCTTCTCTGAGTCTGATAGTTTTTTTTTCTATTTTGAAATTTTTACGTAAAATCTTGTATTGTTATTATTTCTCTATTTTTTTTATTATATCTGTAAATGATAAATTTTAAAGAGGTGAATTTGGAAAGTTTAAATTTTCAACAGTTTTTTGCCACTTTTAATGATAGAACTTGAAAGCAGCTAGGAGTTGACATTCTAGACGAGCTCTAGTTCTACTAGTAGCCGTTCGCCCAAACACCAGAGTCCAGCGAGCAGTTCCCACAAAAGCACAACGTGCATCAAGACAAATCCCATGTTGCTATTTCGGTACATTAATGCCAAGATGCCATGCAGGCATTTTGCCGGTACGTACGTTGGTTAAATTAATTAGTAATCAACCCAAGAAACAACAAAATATCCAAGACAAATGAAGATGCATGCATCTCAGTTGGCTTTATTATCCAGATTTGGATCCATATTATTCTTTATTAAGATCACTTAAACGTACTGAAATTTTATGTAGAAACACTGGTTCTGCTTGACTATTGAGATAAGATAAAAATTTTGAGAATTTTATGAATAGTGTTAAATTGATATCAGTAAAAAATTTTGAGTTGAGTGTAAAATTTCGTGTGAGTCCCATATAGACATGTTTGAAAATAAAGTTGAGATGAAAATTTTAGTTGTCTTGAAAATGAGAAAGTTGTGGGTCCCACGACTATTATATACCCAAAATATCTATTCTGTACACAGGTTAGAAGGTACTCACCCATGTGATCCCTCTGGTCTAGGAACTTCAAGCAAAACCTGAGAAGGAAGTACTGCAGTCCCACGGAAGCTCCAACGGCGATCTTTCAAGCTGGAGCTGAACATGGTTTTGTGAAAATCTCCACCATACTCCGACCAACTCATTGCTTCGATCCCCCTCACTAGCGACCTTCTCCAGACCCCTGCCCAACGAGCGAACTCATAGTGCAGCCAGAAAAATCCAGCTCCTCGCCCCCTGTGAGTCATCATAACTTAACACCCCTTAACTTTATTGTTGCAGCAACCCATTTGGATCAAAAATACAAACAAAATTTTGTTTGTATTTCTGATCCAAGTGGATCTTGCAGCAAAATCTTGCTGCAACTCTTTTTCAGATCCAAGTGGATCTGAAAATCTCCGTCGTATCTTCAGGCAGAGTTAGGTCTGGTTTTACAACTGAGGTTGCATAACACGTATATGTGGTCCTAGGAGTAACAGAACCGTATCTGGATGGATTACTCCTGTTGTTTTTGTTGATAGGCATGGCATTCATCTTTTTGTAGTAGCGCTCAATGTGAGTTGTTTCCCCTGATGAATATGCACTCATTGTCTGATTTAGGATTGTCCAATTTTTGTAGCCTTGAATATCATTATAGTCCATATGATTCAAATTGGGATCGTGTTTACAAAACCGGCATATTCAGAAAAGTCCAACAACACTATGGACATGATCTACGTAGACTATATTGTCTAGGATAAAATATTTTTGCCATAGCCTCAGTAACTATATGCCATGTTTTTGTTATTTTGCTTCCTACATGGTTCTTTGTGTTTGAATTTGTATTTGGTTTTTTAGAACTACAGTCATGCCATCGTCGCAATCATCATCTTTGCTTAATGACTTTGTACTTGAATCCCCAACATGTTGGTGTGGTTTGAAAACATACCAAAAGACGTCCCACACAAGGAAAAACCCTGGAAGGAGATTTTTTTCTTGCCCAAACTATAATACGGTAAAGCAAATTCCAGTTTCTAAAGTAAATTCTTTATTGTTTGCTTCTTGTGGGTGGCTATTTATCATTTTAATTGGGAGTTCGTACTGGGTGCAGGGAAATGCGAAGTGTGAATTCTTCGTTTGGGCGGATATACTTCATTTATTAGAGGAGAATTTCCGTGTAAGAGCGAATAAGACGCTGAAGACGTGGGATGATGTATTACATCATGAGTATAATGTTTGGAAAATGGAAGAAAACGTAAGACAGAAAGTGAAGAATCTCAAAATTCAAGAGCGAAAATTGTTATGTTTGTACTGGGTATTGACATTTGTAGTAGTTTTTGTTTGGTTTGGATAAAGTTCATTGTCAAATTTAGGTGTAGTGATTAGGTTGTGCAAATCTATATGGAAAATGCAGTTATTTGAATAGAATGTAGAATTTTCACTGGCAAGGGATTAGACTATGGATAAAAGGATCTTATTTGCCCGATATTATGAGCTGAGCAGGTCACTAACATCGTCGAATTTGAACTAGTGCGTACAAATTATTCAGGCAATATTAATGTTATTAACTTTTTTATCTCATATTATGAGCTTGTTGAGGAAATGAGTTTTTCTGCATGTTCTTGTGAAAACCTGTGTCTATTTGTGTGAACTCAAGTGTTGAAACATGTTGGCTTGAAGTGTGCATGAATAATTCAATTACCTGAAGTACCCGCTCGACTCTCGCTCAAATTTTCGCTCGAGCGAGGTCAATCAGAGTTGACCGCTCGACACTCGCTCGAAACGTAGCTCGAGCGAGTGTCAGGCAGATTGTCACGCTCGATCTCGCTCGATAGTTAGCTCGAGCGAGATCGAGCAGATTGGTGAGCTCGATATCGCTCGACACATAGCTCACGCGATATCGAGAGAATCGTGTTGATCCACGTTCGCTCGATCCTCGCTCAAGGGTTTAAAGTCCGCTCGAGCGAGGATCGTTATAAATTCAAAACTGTGCGCCGCTCGAGCTCATTTCGCACAGTTTCTCCCTTTTTGCATAGAGTGAACCATTTCTTTGGCTCTAGGTGTGATTTATTCAGTTCTTCATCACCAAACCTTCTAAAAATCACGGTAAGAATCATCTCCTCTCATTACTCATTCGAAATGGTGAATTTTTTGGGGTTTTTTTTGGTGTTTAGCTTGTGGGTTTCGGTTTGGTCATTTTTGGAGTGAAATGGGAGAAAACCCTCCGTCCTACTGGTATGTTGAAGCACTTTTGGAGTGTTTGTTGTCTATTGTTTGTATCTATGAGGCTCTTGAAACTCCCAAAGGGTAATGCCCGAGTTTCTCACTTGGATGCACTCCAAGTGTTTGGTGAAATGCCTCAATGAAGTTTGGCTTCTCATTTTCATCATGCATTGGCATAGCATTATTCTCATACGCAAATCATGTCTATCAAAAAAAAAAAAATGTAGGATTGTATAGAAGTGTTTGGGTCTTAAAAGCATTTGTGAAAATGGTGTATTAGCCTAGCAATGCATGAGGCCTCAGTTTGGACTAGGCATGGACCATGTTGTGTGTAACATGACCTAAATATATTGCCCATATGAAAATCCACCATACTAGTTAATTTTTTCTTTTTAACAAAAAAATTTGTCTTTTCACCCTCTTTTTTTATAATTGTAAGAGATCTCATACTAGAAAGGTGTATTAATTTGTGTAGTAGAGTACTCAATGCTAATTTGCAATTCACGAAACCTTTGGGTGTGTCTTGTAGAAATGGATCTCGAAAAACATGCATTTTGCATTGGCATGCACCGTGTCTAGTCCGATTGGTTGGCATTGTGGGCGGTAGCCTGGTTGGCATGGTTAGTTTAGCATGTTCACTAACGGCTTGATGAAATGCAATTGCACCCATCATCTCATTTCATTAAGCCGTTAGTTGGCATGATTGGCATGAGACGCTCAATTATTTGGATTTTATCATGATCATGGGATTTGACATATGTCACATGCATTCATAACCTAGATGTTAAAGTTGATAGCCTGCAGTAGTTTGTGACCCAACGCTTCAACGACATCGAAGAGCAACTTAATGAGGATGATGAGGATGGTGGCAGTCCCGCAGATGGTGATGATTGAGACCCTTTCAATCAAAGATGTGAAATAAATTGTAAATTGGTGGGAGTGTCGTACAGTACTCGAATGCCTAAGTTGGTTGTTAGTAACACAAATTGTATTTTGGGGACAGCAGTTTATGATGGCTCTTTTGGATGTTTTGTAATCGAATTTTGCCGGTTGTTCTTGAACTCAATTTCTGTAAATACACGTGCAGAAATTTGGCTCAATATAAACCTATGTACTTGTCATATCTATTCTTGAATTATGGTTTGTGATTTTGAACAAAATATTAGATTGGCATTTTCTTGTGATAACCTGTGTAAAAAATGATATGGCCTACATGAAGTATAAAAAGCTAAAAGGCTTCAAGTGTGCGTAGTCGTGCTCAAAACCATTCTCGCTCGACCATTGCTCAACAACCGCTCGAGCGAACTCTGAGAGTTGATCGCTCGACAATCGCTCGACGTGGTGTTCGAGCTAACTGAGGCAGAGTTGAACGCTCGACCTCCACTCGATCTACGCTCGAGCGAACTCAATCAGATTTGAATGCTCGACCTCCGCTCGATCCACGCTCGAGCGAACTCAAGCAGAGTTGAACACTCGACATCCACGCTAGAGAGAACTCAGGCAGAGTTGAACGCTCGACATCCGCTCGATCCACGCTCGAGCGAATTCAGTCAGGCATGAACGCTCGACAGTCGCTCGACGTGGCGCTCGAGCAAGTATCAAAATTACAGAATGTGGTAAAATCACTTTCTACATTCGTTCAGTCATACATTAATATATATGGCCTACATTCGAATTTATATATATGGCCAAACATATGTTTGAAGATTGGCATGTTCTTGTATAGTACCTGCTCTTGAGATTTATCATCCAGAACATTCATTGGCCAAATCTATGTGCCCACATCGGTAAAGCAATTGCATCCCTCATTGCCCTCATTGCTTGGGCCGATTCATTGGACATGTCGACCACATGAGATGTTTCCCCTGATTCATTTTCAGTAGAGCTATTCTGCATTTCTGACCGATGATTCAATATGCCCTAAATGATTTCATCGTTAGGAGTCACTGTTTTTATCATGTTGTGTAGTGTACAACATGCAGTAATGATCATGCCTTGCCTGACAGGGCGATAGGGAGGCATGGCATACAAAATTCGAAACCTCCTCTTCAACAAAGAGAATGTGCGTTCAATAGCGTTTCATAACGAGGAATGTCAGTAGTTGAAATAATCTTTATATCCCCAAAAACCATCTTCATTATAACGATCTGATCGGTGATATCTTTCTCTTGGATAAGGCAGCATAAACATTTCAATACAAGGAAAAGCCGCATCGACAAGATAATAATAACCTACCACATTATAAATCAAATAGAATCAATGATTTTTCCAAATAAATAACTAGAAAGTCATCCATGGACAACATTGTGTTCTTTTTTAACACAAAGAAATTGTACCTGGTGCTGGCCAAGTAAATTGGTTATCAGGTCTACTCAACGCATCCAGGAAAATCCGTGCATCGTGGGCTGTTCCCTCCCATCCAGTATACACATATGTGAAGTTCATATCAAAGTCACATGCACACAAGACATTTTCTGCAACCCGGCCATGTCGATTTCTATATGCGTTACCTAGATGAGCGGGTGCAGCAGCTGAGATCATTGTGCCGTCCATTGCCCCGAGACAGTTCTACAAAATTGGGATCATATAACGCATCTCAAGCAGAACATACATATAACATGGATAGTTGAAATTAAAATTGGTTATCAGATCTTTTAGTACCTATACCCTTTTAGTTCCCATAAATTCCTCCTGGTTGCTTTTATTTATTGAGGATTATTATACATTAACTAGCGATTAATGTAATGCTATGCGGAAATAATATTGACGTGTTTTTTTAATGATGTTAAAAAAAGGAAAAAATAACTTTTCTCAATAATAATACTTTATATCCGCCTTTGTATCCCTATTAGGCATGTACATCGTAGTAACCCTATCACAATCTTTTAATTACACAAAAAATCGAAAAAAGACGAGAAGTGTTTACCTGAAACCATGGATAGTTGTGCCGATTGGATGCAATGTATGGATGGACCCCAACTGTGTGTGTATGCCTAATCACACTCCTCCCTAACTCATGCACTGCCCGCGTCACTGTCTTTACATGCCGGTTAATAGTCTCAGTTGAATGTTGAAAGCGGTCCGCAACGACACGTTGACCTTGTCCATGACCAACAATAAGGCAGAAGATGGCCAATGATTCCTCCAACTCGGATCTCTCAGTAGGCTCCATTATCAATGTATCCCACAAAACTTGACATATATACTCGAATGCGGTAACTTCCATGCGAAACATTTCAACGCAGGTCCGAGGGTTCCCATTCAAAACCCCCTGGATATATTGATCCCCCCGAAGGCCAATATTGTGTTAGGGCATAGGGTATCAACGACGATTGTTCTCATTTGTCATCCACATCAGCCACACCATGTACGCCTCCTCTAGGGCATCAGCATCTCCATCTCCTAGAAAAGGATGATCATCGTCTGGGAATTCATTATCGGACATTCTGAAAGTAATTATTGTGGGCGTGCATTAAATAAATTTTCCAACTCAAGTAATAGGGATATCTATGCAAAATCATTCCATGTACTTAATAGCATAAATTTTATAAAAAAACTCATCAAAGTAGCAGTAGCAAGCCGTCATTGTCTGAATAAACATACATAACGAAATGATAACTATGGTTTTAAGATTCAAATGTTCTCGATAAAGGTGGTCAACTAAACACGTGCAAATAAATTAAACCCTAAAAGATCTATTAAAACAGTCATCAACAAGAACACCCAGTTATAAATTCCAGGCCCACTCTGCTCTGCGCTTCGCAGAGATCGCAACGAATGACCTCTGCAAGTCGTCATCACCGGTTAATTTATTAAAGGCCTTGTGCCATTGATCAAAAGGCAGGCGAGGCTCAACTTTGTCAAGCAACTGAAAGCAGTGCGTACGAGTATCGGTAGACACAACACCTTCAATCTCCATGCTGTTGTCTCTACTACGCTTCGAGGCCCTCCACTCCTCTACGGCCATTCTCCTCGCCGCAGAACTTTTCTCAATTGCCTCCAAGGTCCTGCTCATTTGTTCATTCATGACAGCTGAGTGGGAAGGCCCGGCCCTCTGGCGTCGACGAGATCCACTACTGTATGCGACGGATAATGGTCATCTTGATTGCGTGGAACTATACATGGGAGAAGGTGGTAATGGGCCCCCTTCATCATCTTGGCATGGACTTTCTCGGTTTCGCAGCTCCTCGTCAAGTAGGTCCTCCTCCTCACTAGTTGGGGTGGGCTCAGTCGATGCTCGATGGAGGGTTCCCATAGCAAAAGAACACCCAAAGATAGTACATAGCTCTTCATACCGAGGGCATCCATTAGTCTTAAAATTCTTGAATGAGTTTCTCACCTAAAAAAATAACAAAAATACGTATATAATACAAATTAGTATTATTTGTAAGCTCGGGCAGCAAGAAGTTTGTCATATTGACATAAAGATATGTACCCTGATTGCGTTTGCCCAGTGTTCCTCGCTAGCCACTGGAGCCTTCCTATCTGGATCCCAACCCAACCCTGTTTGCTTCATCAGATCTGTGAATTCTCTCTGCCTTCTTTTCAGGCGAGCAATTTTTCCTTTGACTTGCTCAGAGTTAAACTTCTTCGTCTCATAATCGGACAATCGTTCAGCAAGCCAAACATGGTCATTGTGGGTGATCTTTCCAGCCCGAATTCTTCCGGCAATGGAATCATCGTACAAGAAATTAATGAGCACATCCTCCATCCCATCATCCCACAATAGCCGATCACGTATCACTTCATTCGGGTCATCCATATGGTGCTAACAGATGTTCAAAAAGTAAACCGAGTACTATAGTGCATTTGCATAGAATGACCCATAATAGGACTAATGTGCATTATGATAACATCATAACCGACGTGGTAGATATAGATATGTATATGAAAATAATACGGGTGAGTGTTCTATAAGAACTCTATCATTTATAGTATGTACATAAGCATAGCATGGCCTTCCTATTATTTTAATACAAAGAAACACCATTATACATAAATAATAAATGAAAAATGTTACCTGTCGAGATGATGACGTAGATGATGAGCGCAAGTAGTAAGGCTACACAACATAAAACCATGTGAGAAGTTAGGAAAAAAATAAATTAAACACGGGTTAAACTGACATCTGTTATCTCAACAAGTTTTTGGGTTTCATAACAATAAATTGAAGGTGATAAACAAGTTGGATACTTTAGTCTATCCAGGGAGTGTAGATACTTCAAAACTCTCTCCATTTTAGCTGACACAAAATTTCGTTTCTAGTAATAATACAATGCATCCCTCATAAAGAACTTGGCTACTCTGGTTTAAACAATGATTGCAGAAAAAAATAGAAAATATACACAAAATCACGTGAGTAGTTGATGTTTGGTGGGGGGCTCGTTTCTTTTCGAATTTTACATCGTTCCTACTCTTCACCAAGGGAGGTGATCTATAGCCTTGCCTATTGGCTGGGCATTACTTAGCCTTTAAGAGCATTGGATTGGCAATGATTCAAATTAGTATCGACACTAGTGATATGAGAAATTTCTTAGAAAATTTCTGTATTTTCTCATTAATTACTATAATGTGTTTCTCTATTTTCTTAAAAAACATTATTTTCTAGTCTAGGATCAGTTTTTAAAGATTATAGCATCCACCATACTCTGGCAGTATCAAATATAGAAAAGGTCTCTAACGTAATGCCTAAGTAACATTAAACAACATAGGTAATTTATTTATCACTCCCTTTGGGTAGATTTCTGGTTACTCCTCAATGTTTTAGCATGTTGTTAAAACAGGATTTGTACAAGTAGCAATGAGTTTTATACAAGTATAGAAATCCAAGTCCATCATCTGAAGCTCCATATATGTACACATTTGCTTCGTAATACATCATACTCGCACACTTGACAATGACCTGAAAGGGATAACCCAATAATAGTCTAATTTTACCACTTTTGTAGAACCTGGTATGTTATTTTAAGGTGCTACCAGTTGTGACCTAGATATGGGCATGAATCTCTACTTCATACGCAATCGGGAGGCTTATTCAGGAAAGTCCAACAACAACTACACCCTCCAGGTTTTGAAGGAAATGCAAGTTACGGATTCAGCCAAGCAAGCAAAACAGATTCTATTATACATGTTATGACAGTGATCAGCATAAGTGAACGAGAGACAGAGACAAAGATGAGACAAAGAGAGAAGAAAGTAGAGGACATTCAAGAAACAGCCTCATACAATACGTGATAATTGTATTCAATTATTCAGCCAACAAATTTCACCAACATTCCAAAATTACATCAATTAATGGGGGCCAAGAAGGTTACCTGGTAGGACCTTGTCCTACGACCTGTGGTGGTCCACAACTGACGGCGACGAAGGGGAGGTTTGTGAGCACCAGATTTTTTTTTATGGAGTTCATGGGAATTTTTCCGGCCAGCTTGAGGTGAATGCTTTTATACACCATTTGTTGTTTGAAAAATGAGAAAAGCTGCAGAAAATCGTACAAAGAATCCACACGTTCGTATTGTGTACATAGAGGTCAGATCACTCACCCTCCAGGCTGATAAGAAACAGCCTTTACGGAGAGATTCCGCTCTAATATAAAGAGGAGATGGTGTCCTATACATGGGTTTTCTGTACTGATATTCGCACGGCTTCAACATTGATACCAATCAATCGAGCGAAAAATATCAGCCAGAGTTGGGTGTGTCAAATATTCGCACGGCCATGAAAACATTCCGAACAATGAAGGTACATAAAATAAGATGAATTTGGGCATGTTTTGTAAAAATCGAATCACATCAAATTACACAGAAAAATCTACTAGGTCACTGGTAATCTCACCTTCAAGCCATCGATAGTCTCAAGCTTTCCTCACCTTCTTTCACCAGCACATGCGTATAGAGTGGAAACAAACTCAGCAGCGTGACCAACAAATGCTGAGGAAGGATTTCAGCAGTTGGGGATTTCTTCATTTTTGGAAGAAGGGAGTCGTGTGAGTATTGTTGCAGCTGGGTTTCATTGTCTACTTTCTTTTTGAAGTGACTTGAGAAAGAGTGCTGCAGTGAGCAAGATGCTTTGGTAACCGGGAAAGTCCACAACGGTAGCCTACACTCAAGGACAGTACTTATAAAAACAACACTGTTCCTGTCAGACTTTCAACTCGAATTGAGACTCAAAATTTTCGGTTTTATCTTATCCTGCAGTGGCGTTTGGTAATGTGGTTTCAGCTGAGTTGAAAACTGAGATAAGAATTTCATATCTTATCTCAGTGGCCAAACAGTACCTGAATAGGGAGGGCTAGGGATCTTAATTATTTTTTCCCTTCTACAGTTCCACTTAACATGATCATGAGATATTGGTCGTGAAGATTCCTTTAGACAATGCTCTGATCTATAAGTAGGAATGTGGGAAAGTTTGAGAACACAAGATCGAGAATGTGAAAACGGACACGAAATTCAAAATCCCAGTGCAGATGATATAGAGCATAGCTGGTTCTCTAAAAGTGTCTTTTTCTCTGATCTTTTGTTTTGGCCTGTGTTATGACGTTATGCACATTTCAAGGGAGAATTTTTTCGTTGTAACCTTGCTAAGCTCGATCTGGTACAACCGCCATGCATGTGAGCGATCAATGCAGACACCAAAGAGTACGTACACAAATTGCAGTTAAAATATAGGCATATGGTCTGCTGGCGGCCTCTATTTCTCGGCCACCATCTTATAGTTTTTGTTTTCTTGTGTGTGATTTTGGATTTATTGCTCGGAAATCTGAGAATTTTTTGTACTTTTGAAGCAGAAAACGGGGGTGAATAGAGTCAAAGTTGGAATTTGTGCGAGGATACGTCACCTCCACAAAATAGTAGTAAAGAAGAATTTATATTTTTACCTTCATTTTCCTTCGATTCATGAGTTTAATGCTATATACGCCGGACTTTCCATCAACATATATGATTAATTCACAAAAATATGTAATAGTATATATTTATCTCTTAAGATTTAAAAAATTAACACTATATACAGTCATGAAGTATACAAATATCATATAATTATTTAAAAAAAATAAAATAAAATTTATTATTGAAAAAATAATTTTTTTATATAAATTCTGTATTAATTTATATTTTTTAAAATAATTATATGATACTTTATATTTATTATTATAAATATTATTTTTCATAAAAATATATATATATTAATTTATTTTGTCCCCCTCTCTTTTTTTTCCCAGCTCTATGACGTACAGCTTGTTCTTGACTTTTACGTACACCATATTGAGAACGATGAAATTATTTGACGTAGATTTTGAAGTGAAAGGTAATGAAAATTGCTGGAAATTAATAATAGATGATGATTGGATCATTGAATTAGATAAGATATTAATTTTTTATTTTTAAAATAAATATTTAGTCTGTAATATTCTTCCTTGACTTAAAAATGATTCTTTTTATCGGTGTATCGGCATACATTCTAGTTGTTATATTTTCATGTTTTTATTTTTTTGAATTAAGGATCAAGATAAAATAGTAGTGAGAATCCTCTTGAGTTAGACCGGATTAACAAAAAATAGTACACATTTTTCAACTACGGTTTTAAGTCGTAGTTTAATAGCTATTCATCATATTATTTTAAAATCGCTTTAAGCGACATCTCCTTAATAAAATTGGGTGGCAGCCAAGTTTTTAGTTATAAAATTCACTTTTTTTTGTTGTTGTTTTTGTTTGTTTTTAGATGACTATTAGGAACTTTCACTCTTCTGAAATCTTGTATTATGTAATTACATAATTATATATATATATATATATATATATAATATTGCTTGTTAAAAAAATAAGGATTTCAAAAGTACTTCGAACTGGCATCATAGGCATCATAAAATGAAATCACAGTCACATGAATTGGATTATTTTTCGAACTAAACGTACAAAAGAAAGGTAAAAAAAAAAAAAAAAAAAGTGTTTGCCTCTTTTTTGTCTTTTGACGACTGTAGATATGCAGGTTGAAGATCATGGTGATGGCAGGTTTTGAAAGAAAACGCACCAATAAAAATGTGTGGTACATAAAGTAACACAAGTACAGCAACCAGCCCTAGTGCTATCAATCCCGCACAGTTAGTCTTCTTTATTATAAAATGTGGGGTACATAAATAATGAATAAAAATATTTAATTATTTAAAAAGAATAAAATTGATAAAAAAATAAACAAATATAATATGTAATATGTAAAGATGATAAATAGTAAAACTTATTTAATTAATTTAATTTTTGTTCTTAAAAATAAAAACTTTGACATTTTGTTCATGTACCGAACTAAAATGTAATGTTATATATTCATTGTTTATTTATTTATTATATTTCCATCATCTTGAAATATAACATTAAATAGTTAAAAATTATTTATTATATTTAGTTACTATTTATTAATTATTTGATATTACATTATGACATAATTTTAAGGGAATGAGAACACATAGGGAGAATTTCTACCATTATAAAAAATTTTTATAAAAATAAATTTATAAATTAACGTGATTTTATTTAATCTATTATATTTATTTTATAATAAAAAATTTTATAATATAATATACCATATCAAAATAAGTAAACTTTTTATAAAATTGTTTTATAACTAAAGTATTAAATGGTATCTTTAAAAATCTGGATTTGCATTATTTATTTTTTTAGTATTATTTATTTAAAAAAAAAAGCCATATATAAGCAATTAGCTGGTTTCCAATCAAGACATGACACCTCTAGAAATGTAATGATTATTTAATCAATCTGACTTTCCCTACACGTTCATGGTTCATGCATTTTGCATCGTAAGCATATGAATTATTAATATGATTTAGTCATATGTTCAAATTGATAATCATTTAAGTCACCTTTCTTTTACTGTTTTTTGGCTCCATGACACGTGGGTTTTCAAGTCTCTACTAATATTTCAACATCATTTTATGAAAATTTTGGGGATTAAATGTGTAGGAGATCGGTACGAAGGAGCAAAGGCATGTGCAAACAGTCATAATTTCAAATAATTGATGTGGCGATCAACAAAAGAGACCGACCTAAAAAGGATCCTACGAGAGAGGCACATTGGTGTGTACGGTGGTTGAGCTGGACCAGGCCACTGAGTTATGAAATATTACGTATAGTAATTGAGTATATAAATATTTACCATTTAATATCGAAAGAGACGACTTGTCGCATATTTCTTTGCTTCAACTTTTTCTGTATCATATTTATTCTGTAAGACTTTCCAAATCTTCTTTACAGAGGAGTAAATGGTATTGTAGAAATCATAAAATTGATCAGCAAGACAATTTAAAAGGTAATATCGATAGTTATACTCATCTATTGTATATTTCTCAATCTTTTCTTCATGAGTTTTGACTTGTGCTTTATTCATGCTTTCGGTAGTGATCTTATTTGGATTTTTCACTGGGAGAACATATGAGACGTTAAGAAGACTTAGATAGAAGAACACCTTGTACCATCTCTTGAAATGAGCTCTGTTGAAGCGGAATGGCTTGTTGAGATCTTCAACATTTTTTGTAGATTTTTCGTTTGTAAGCTCCATATGTGATTCTCTTAAAAATTGTTAGTGAAATATACTGTAAAAAAATAAAAAAATTACAATGAAATGAAAAATAAAAAACGAAATCAAATTAGATTGAGGCACCAAAATGTTGCTCTTTAAAAAGATTCAAGCCCTCTGCGGTGTGTAAAGTTTCAATTGAATCAGTACAATAGACCTCCTCTTAACTTATCTCCTTCAAAATACAACAACTCAACTGATTATCATATAGCTCGAATAAACTCTATACAAATTATTGAACTCAATGCTCCTCTTAAAATAACGCCTCTCTTTTATCTAGGAAGTCTCAATATCTCAAGAGACTAATATCTTGTTTTCATCACACGTATAATGATGAAGAAATGAATTTTTTCTACATCTTGCTACATACAACCCTCGCCACGTATTTATAGAGTTTTAAAAGCCATAAAACTGAACGTTGGTGACTTGGTCCTCTTAAATTAGATCTCACACGTGCCTCCTAAAATATATAAAGCAAACCAACAACCAACGGCTAGAGGATTTGAAGAATTCTAGTTTTTTTTATATAAAAACTGAAAAAGAAATAAGAGAGAGAAAAGAACGACGGCATCACATAAGTCTGCTTTCACATAGCTGCTAAAAGCAAATAAAGCAAGATTTTACTATAGATTAGACGGTTGTTGACTAGAAAAGAAATGAATGCCAAAAAACAACCAAATAAATCTTAATGGGAAAATAAAAGATTTTGTGGAAACCTCCCTCAACAAATTTTGAAGAGTTCAACGTCAAGCTATATAAATTTTTACTAAAATATAATATATTAAAAAATATCAACAAAAGCCAAATGTTATTTGCATATAATCTCTATATATAATTACTTTTTTTTTTTTTTTTGATAATCTTGAGTGTCTGGCCAGCTTACGCGCACCTCGACTAATTTCAAGGGGCCCTAAAGTTAACAACCAGGTAAATCCTCCAGTGGCCCTGAAGGGACTCGAACTAGTGACCATTGAGAAGCAAACCCAAGGCCTGACCAATTGAGCTACCCCTCAGAGTTTATATATAATCACCTACAAAAGATATATTTGTATCGTTATACTATGTGATTTGTAGATCTGAAACAAGGAAGAATGGATATGGTGCTATGGTTTCCTCGGTCTGGAAGACAGCTGCTATGAACTATGGGTGCAATTATGGTGGTTTGGGTTTGCCGAACGAGTTGCTCCCGGTGAGTTTTTTTCTCCGAAATTTCACTTTCCATCGAAGAGAGAGAGTGGTTAATTTTTTCTTTGAGACTTTGCCTCTCCACCAACGTACGACATGCGATGATTGGGCTTGTTTTCCGTCTAAGGGAGGGAGGGATTATCGAATGGGTTTTCTTATGGAAGGGGGAAGGCGAACGGGTTTCTAAAAGAAGGGGGGAGGGGACGAATGGGTTTCTTCTTTAAGGGATTTATGTTATGGTGTGTGCAGGTGTAGAATAGATTTGTGTGAGTTGCTGATGTGTCAGTCATTTTTTGGTGTCCATTTAACTCTACCTATCGGACCGTTCGGCCTGAAGAGGGATTGTTTCTTTTTTTGCTCGCTTTTTTTTGCATAGATAGGCATTTATGACGAGTAAATGGACATCTTAATTCAACTAATCACACGTACTAATGTTTGACTAGACTTCATCATGGTACTCATGCAACCCAGTATGATTGGAATACCAAATAACTATTGTTAGGGATAAAGTTTGATTGGATCCTACGATTCCTACCTATTCCTATATCATTGAAGTAAGAGAACAGATAAAATCAGTAATATAGCCGAGAGATAGAGTCAAGAATTTAGTCATATATAAGACAAGTTGACTAATATTTCTAAAATGAAGAGACTTCCACTATAATAAAAAATATTTTTTGGGACGAAATTACTTTAGAATGAATTGGAAATCGTCCCAAAAAATGAGATTTTAGAACGAAATTTGAATTTCATTCCAAAATGACGACGGTTATGCCAGACCGTTCGAACGGTAATCTTAGGGATGAAAATTTTTGTCCCAAATAAGTTAACCGTTCGACCGTTAATGATTAACCCTTCGAACGTTTAATTTTTACCGTTTGAACGTAATATTGGCGTGATAGGCAAAATTATTTTGGAGGGAAATAGATAAACCGTTCGAACGGTTAATATTAACCGTTCGAATGATGCAAATTCAACGTTCAAACGTTATTTGAATCGGTCGAACGGTGACAGAGTTTTAATTTTTTAAGTTTTTTGCCAAATTATATTTAGATTAACTAGTAATTATAAAAAAATTGGTTAATTAAATAATATGAATAATCTAAATTAAGAATTAGTTTAGAAAATATAAAACAATACTATTACATATAACTTAAATACTGAATTTACAAAACACAAAATATTGTCCATACAAAAAACAGGAAATAAATAAATAAAATTTATCATAAAGTAATTAAGACCCCAAGTCTTTGCACACTTCCTCGACTGCAGCTATACGTTCCTCTATTTGTGTCAGTCGAGTACTGATGGTGACCTGAGTCGCAGACATGGCAGCAAACTCTGTACGAAGCTCAGACACAGCAGAATGGATCTCCATACGCACTGCATCGATCACTGCTGATGTCTGCTCGCTGATCGCTGCACGCACTATGTCAGCCATCTCCTCACGAGTAACACTGTGGACTGATGTCTCGGCCTGTGTAGATGTCTCTGCAGCTGCAGCTGAGACTCCATGATCTCCCGGCTGTGCATCTTTGTGAGGATCAACTGGTTCTGGAACATGTGCACGAAAACGCAATCTCGAGTGTCCCGTGCTGCGTGAGAGGGTGGTGCTGTTTATCGGTCCCATCGGCTCCCGTTTACGCTCAGTAACATCTGGCACAACATCAGCACATAGTAGATATCGGGTGATCAGGACTCCGAATGGTAGTATATCTATCGAAATGTACCGAGATTCTGATCGAATCCTATCGAATATATACCCCACCAAGTCGATAGGAATGCCACGAGCGACCCGTATCATAAATTTCGTCCGATCAATGCCAACTTCTGTCTTGTGCTGCCGAGGGTCAATGTTATTGGCAATTATCAAATTTAATATCTTAAAGAAAGAAGATAAATCTGCCTGTTTGATACTCTTCGTCTCGTCATACGGTGGAGCATCTGGACCGACAACCAAATCCCTCACGTCGTGATCAGCAAGGGTATCGACCTCATCAGTATAAACTGATGCCTCCTCCTCAGCTGTCTCCGCCTCAACTGAAGGATCAGACTCTCTAGGCACCACATTCGGATATGCATCTAGCAGCCTAGCAATACCGAGATGCTCAGCAAGTCCATCTCGTGAAAATACAACGGGTACTCCTCGGACAGTGATACTGTAGGGCCCAGAATCATCTGCGCTGGCACTGCCGAGTTCTCTATAGAACTCAGCAACAATGTCAATGTAAGAGACTGGCTCCCATGCTTCCTCCCGTTCATCCAAGATAGGTCCCCAACCACGATCACTGAATATTGAGGGCAATGAATGACCCTCCCAGAGAAGACTCTGGAAATCAGAAATCTTCACTGGTCGCTCCAGTGAAACTGTCCTCTCCCGAACTGGACCACTACTACTCTCACCAAGATTGCGTCGCTTACGTACCGGTCTAGAAGTAGACACTATAATCAACCTGAAATTTATAATTACAAACTAGATATATAACATTAACAAAAAAAATACAATAAAGAACTATTTACAGTAGTTTGAAACAAACAGCAATTTAATAATATTTGATATTCTGAACAACATTATCAACAATAAATATATTTCTCAATATCAATATTAATAATATAAATATAATATTAAAAACCGTTCGAACGATTACTGTAACGGTCGAACGGTTACAGACAAACCGTTCGACCGTTATGTTATATCGTTCGAACGCTACGCATAGCGTTCGAACGATCTTCGTGTAGATCAGGATTCCAGGCTGAGTCGACTCGGTCATTGAAATCCATGGAATCTTTCGATTCTCTGGATTTTACACCAAAATAAATGCAATAAAAACCTAAATAAACGTTCATAACATGGATTTATGCAAATCTACCGATTATTTTAATGTATAAATCGGTTTACCCTAACTTAAACAATTAATCTATCAAAAACCTAAATCTAAACGGTAAAATGCTTTAAAAATGAAAAATACCGGTAGTTAGAGGTAGAGGCTTTGAGTGGGCACTGTTGACGACGGCGAAGACGGCATTCAACGGCGGAGATTGACGATTTGGAGGCTTAGAATGGAGGAAATGGAGACGTAAACATCCGTGAAAGTGACGTCGGGGGTTATATATGCAGTGCGGTTCGAACGGTAAGTTACTATCGTTCGAACGTATTAACTAAATATTAATCACATCCCTAATTAATCGATTTTTCATGATAATAAATAATATTTAAATGCAATATTCGGTATTAATTATATTAAATATAATAATTAATTCAATTATAATATATTTTAATTGTTAAATATATTAAATGCAATATATTTAATGTACTTATATATTATTAAACACTATGTATTATATATAATTTTTTATATATATAGTATATATTATATTATATTTAATTAAAATATATTATACTATTGAATATTATATAGTATATAGTATAAGTTATATTATATAGTATAATTAATATAATATAGACTACTATATACATGAAACTATGTTCATGTATTTATATAACATATATATTATATGTGATATTAACTAGTATCACATATATATACTAGTATAGATGACACTATATATATTAATAGTAGATATCCTATTATTAAATAATATAATAATAATATAATAGTACTAAACATTATATATATATGCATGTGATACATATAACCCTATGCTATGATACCATATATATGTTATATATAATAGGTTAATATATGTACTTGACTATAATATTAGATGTAATATGATATTTTATACTATATATGTTACTAAACTATATAATATATGTTTGATTATATATTATATAGTTATATTACTATGGCTCTAAACTATAGTACATTTAGAAGTTATTATATTTAAAGGTATAGTGCAAAAAAAATACAATAAGCAACAATATAACTTAAACGTTTGAACGGTTTAATATTGGCGTTCAAACGTATAAGAAGACGTTCGAACGGATATCTGACCGTTCGAACGTTAAATTAGGGGGGAAATTTTTCCCGCTAATCGATTTGACGTTTGAACGGTTTAATATAACCGTTCCAACGTTTAATAAAAATGTTCGAACGTATATTTTCACGTTCGAACGTTAAATTAGCGGGGAAAATTTTTCCCGCTAGTCGATTTGACGTTCGAACTTTCATTAAACAACCGTTCGAAAGTAAATGTTCTACATTTACATGACAGAACCTCACAATCTCGCACTCGTTCCAGTCGACTCAATATCACTCCCACGCTCATTTTCTTCCAACCAACGCCATTATTCTTCAATCTAGCCCTCAAATATTACTAATTCCTATTAATCTCTTATATTTTCGGATTAAGAGGTTGTTTTTACCGTTTGGTGAAGAGTTTTTACCGTTTGGTGGATTTTCCGCTTTATCTCTCCAAATCAGGTATTCTCCTTAAATTTGACCTCATTTTAGTTTTTATATAAGTGTTTTCGTTTGCTTACATGAGTTCGTCATATAGTTTGCTATCTTTTGATGTAATATGGACTGTAAATATTGGGATTTTTGGAGGTTGAAGACGAGTGATTTCTGGAAGTAATCCGTTCGTTCTGTTCGAACGTATGTCCTTAGATCAAACGGTGACGAGCACCGTTTGAACGTCATGTTGGTCAGTGTTAAAATAATTAACATTTTAAATGCAGAAGTTGAATTAAAAATTAATTATTTATAATCTACATTTAATAATACTTAAATACTTAAAAGATTCAAATAATCAAATGAGAATGAATTAAATTACAAATCATCTAAGATTTGTTACAAAACTTAATTATTTATGATGTTGAATTATTCAACTATAGGTTAATACAAATAGTTTTGTTTTAATAACACAAAAATACTTAATCTTTGAATTAATATAATGAATTTTAAATAAAATAGAAATAATCTGGATTTAATAATACTTAAATACTTAAAAGTTAAAAGTAATCAAATGAATTTGATTAAAATATAAATTCCGAATTATAATTAATAAAATGAATGTTAATTACAATACAAATAGTTATAAATATTAACATGCTTGTTAATTACATTACAAATAGTTATAATTGATAAAATATTTTGAAAGATATAAAACAACTATCTAATTATTTAATAATATAAATACTTAATTAACATATGTTGCATTGTTTGTTTGATACATGTTAAATATTGGCATATCTTATATTGCTTGTTCATCAATATTAGCCTTAGACCCGTTCGAGAGTTATCAATTCGCCTTAATTGAAAGATTGATAACTCTTGAATTGTCCAGAGTGGACAGTTTGGAATTGTAAGATCATTCTCACAAACTATCGATCTATATCTGTTATACGTCCAGCATTAAGATTTTGGCAGATTTATCCCTTGTTCTCCGGATATGCAGTTTCGGTGATATTGTATCGACGATGGATAAGTCGGTGCACACAACCAGACGAGCATATTTGGAGAACTATGGGGAGATGCTGCCGAAATTTTGTTGGGCGTGACAGATTATAGAGGATAGGTTTGCGACTATGATCTTACAATTCCGAATGGGATAGGACCAACTACCCGGTGTAAGGTGGCATACTCCTTGATTGATACATGATACATGCTTGTTTGTTGATGCACACGTGATTGTTTATAATGAAGATAGTCAGCATGGATAAGAGTTGGATGCGAGTTAGCGATCGTTTGGGTCAGAATTACAACGTATATGCTGAAGGTGTTAAGAAATTCTTAGAGTTTGCATTGGGTACATGTGATAGTGATGGACGTATTAGATGCCCATGTAAAGAATGTAGGAATTTGCGCTCTCATAAGATAGACTTGGTGAGAGAGCATCTATTTGTAAAAGGTATTGACAAGGGTTATACTGATTGGGTCTTACACGGGGAACCATATCCAACTTCATTCGATGCTCCACATGAAGAAGAAGCGATCGATGAAGATGTACAACCAGATGTTGTTGGAGATGAGTATGATGAGGATATGGAAGAAATGTTAGGTGACATCGGTGCGGGAATGTTTATGAATGAAGGTGGTACGGACACATCAAGTTCAAATGATGGGGGTCATAATACTTTTGTACGATTGTGGAATGAGTCACAACGTGAGCTATATCCAGGATGCAGAAGACATAGTAAGTTGTCATTTACCGTAAGACTGCTACACATAAAATCAATGTGCCGATTATCAATTAAGGTTGTCAATATGTTACTCGAGTTGTTTAAGGAGGCACTGCCATCAGATAATACACTTCATCGTAACTTCTATGAAGCAAAAAAATTGAAACGAGGACTTGGATTTGATTACAACGTAATACATGCATGTAAGAATGACTGCATATTATTTTGGCAAGAGAATGAGCAGTTGAACGAATGTCCCATATGCCACGAATCAAGATGGACATCTGACAAACAAAATGTGCCGCAAAAGGTAGTACGCCACTTTCCATTGACACCTAGATTACAACGATTATATATGTCACGTGCAACAGCTGCAGACATGATATGGCACTCATCCAGCCAGAGTTAGAAACGATGATATTTTATCACATCCTGCTGACCCTCAGGTGTGGAAGGAATTTGATAAGGAGCATACATGGTTTGCAGAAGAACCACGTAATGTGAGACTTGGGTTGCCAACAGATGGATTTAATCCGTTTGGGAACATGAGTACTAGTCACAGTACTTGGCCAGTTGTACTTATGCCGTATAATCTACCACCGTGGAAGTGTATGAAAGATCCATATTTCATGATGAGTTTGCTCATTCCAGGTCCGAGATCACCGAGAAATGATATAGACATACACTTACAGCCATTGATTGCAGAATTGAAAGATTTGTGGGAGAATGGTGTTGTCACATTTGATTCATCAACAGGCAAGTCGTTCAAGATGCATGCTGCCGTTTTATGGACAATAAATGATTTTCTAGCATATGGAAACTTGTCAGGTTTGAGTACTAAGGGGAAAATGGCATGTCCAACTTGTAACAAACATACTAAATCTGAATGGCTCACTTACGGAAGAAAATTATGTTTCATGGGTCATCGTCGATTTCTACCTGGTGATCATAGATGGCGGAAAAATTCACAAATGTTTGATGGTACTGTTGAATGGGGCCAACCTCCACCATATTTGTCTGGTGAAGATTTACTTGCACAATTTGTAGATGTTGGTTGTAATGAATTTGGTAAAAAACAACGAAAGAGAAAACGAGCTACATCTGAGTTGAATTGGACTAAGAAGAGTATATTTTTTGATCTTCCATACTGGTCAAAGTTAAAATTACGGCACAGTCTTGATGTTATGCATATTGAAAAAAATATATGCGAATCCGTATTGGGAACATTGATATCAATTGAAGGAAAAACGAAGGATACATTAAACTCAAGGAAGGATTTGAAGCGGTTGGGAATAAGATTGGAAATGCAGTTGCAAGAAAATGGTTCGTCCGTTTACATGCCGATTGGGTGGTATACATTGTCAAGGAATGAAAGGGCTACTTTTTGTGAGTGGATAATGAAAATTATATTACCGGATGGTTATGCCTCGAATTTGACAAGGTGTGTGCGAACAAATGACTGGAAAATAACTGGGTTAAAAAGTCATGATTGTCATGTCCTTTTGCAGCGTATCTTGCCTATTGGTATACGTGGGTACTTGACTAGAGACGTGCGCGTGGCTTTGACTGAGTTGGGTTTATTTTTCAAAGACTTATGTGCACGGACATTAAATGTAGAAGCTTTGGATCGAATGGAACGGGAAATTCCCATAATATTGTGTAAACTAGAAAGTATTTACCCACCGTCATTTTTCGATGTCATGGTTCACCTGGCCGTCCATTTGCCACGTGAGGCTCGACTTGCAGGACCAGTTCAGTATAGATGGATGTATCCCATTGAACGATTTCTTGGGAAGTTGAAACGAACAGTTGGTAATAAAGCTCGCCCAGAAAGATCAATTGCAGAAGCATATATTGATGATGAGTGGCATACCTTCTGTTGCAAATATTTCCACGGAGTTGACACTAGGTTTGATCGGCCAGAAAGAAACTTTGACGTTGACAGAGCAAGACAATGAAATGTGTTTTCTGTGTTTTCCCAACAAGTACGTCCACTTGATGCAGTGCGTGGTTATGACTTATGTGGAAGAGAGTTTGAGAAAGCTCAATGGTACGTGCTGAACAATTGCCCTGAGATAGAAATTTACTTGAAGTAAGTATTAATCTTTTCTTAATTTAGTATTCGCTCATTTACTTTCGCAAAATTCTAATAATATAAAATACATGTGGTAATCTTCAATTTCAGTGATCATATTAACATGCTCAAGGAACTAGGAGTAAATGATATAGACCGGAAACATGAAGAGGAGTTTCCGAGATGGTTTGAACAACGGGTAATGACATTACATATGACACTTCATTCAATACAAATAGAAAATATTGATTGTTTTTTTTTTATTGATATAATAGAAGTTTTACTTAATATTTAGGTTGTACAAATGCATGCCAATAATCCAAACGATATATAAGATGAATTGTATGCATTAGCGCGTGGCCCATCGAGACGGGCTACAAGATATTCTACATGTATTTCTCGTGGTAGTAGGTATCACACAATAGATCGAGATCATTATAGGAAAACACAAAATAGTGGTGTCCTAGTTGAGGAAAGTCATGATGGAGAAAATATTGATTTCTATGGAGTGATTGCTGATATAATTGGAATGAAATATTTGGGGGAGCTTGCAGTGTATCTGTTTAAGTGTGATTAGTGGGATTTAAGCAATCCTCGAACTGGAGTTCGTGATGATGAGTATTAATACATCAAGAAAATGGTACGAGGATGATCCATTTATTTTAGCTTCTCAAGCATCTCAAGTATTCTACTTAGATGACCCGAAGTTAGGAACTCAATGGCGAGTAGTATAAAAATATGCTCCAAGAAATATATATGATGTTATCCCTCAGGTAGAAGGGCGAGATGAAGAAGAAAATGATGCCTCTACTCAAGAAGCATACCAAGAGAGTCAGCCCGTCTTTAATTTGTTTGTAGATTTGAGCCAGTATGAGATGATTCCATTGAATAGAGAAGATATTGAGGCTGAAATTGTTGATGCGACACTTGAGTAAAGTGTTGATTCATCTGAAGTATCTACAGAAGATGAGACTGAATTGTCAAATGATACTGATACAGATAGTGATTGACGAATTATATTTTCACATTACGTGATGATGAACACTATTTTACTTAATGAATATTGTATCAGTTTTTTGAAATTATGCCTCCGAAGAGAAAGGAAGTGCGCAACCAATCTCCACCTGTTCCTAACTCTCCTTCAGACTCATCATTAGAGATTGACTCTACAGAATAAGGTAAAATTCTAATAGTCATAAAAGTTATTAATTAAGATTATAATAGAAAATTGATTATAATGTTATATATAATGATGACTTCACAGTACAATCTCGTCAAGGTTGAGGCACTACGAGAGGCGTGACGTTGGAAAAATATCGTAAGGTGGGTAAGATCAAAGTTAACATTCTTGATGAACATACCGGAGGTGAAGGACAACCAGCAGCTTGGCTTGCATCGCATGTGGGTGCTCTTACACGAACTTATGCACCTTTGGCAACA
This sequence comes from Carya illinoinensis, assembly GCF_018687715.1. NCBI lineage: Eukaryota > Viridiplantae > Streptophyta > Magnoliopsida > Fagales > Juglandaceae > Carya > Carya illinoinensis. The sequence continues at coordinate 31,324,829 of NC_056757.1, forward strand.
AGTTCATGGAAGAAAGTCTCCCAAGATGTTAAGGACCTTATCAAGAAGCGTTGTTTGGTAATGTTTAATAAATGAAATTTAATTAGACTTATAATTTTATTTTACTTTAAAGTTAGAATATTATAAATGATAATATTTTTGTCCAAACTTTTTTCTGTAAGGATGATTTCGAATTAAATTTTGTTCGGAGAGAGGGACGTAAAACTGTGGAAGAGCTTATGAGTAATGCATTCCGCAAGTATAAGGCGATGTGTCATGAGCATTATAATAAGTTTGAGAATAGTGAAGAAGCACGCCAACATCCTTTTCAAGATGTGCAACATTCTGATTGGGAAAAACTTTGTAACATATTTGAGGATCCATCATATAAGGTATAATTAATTTAATTATTTTAGTCCTATTTTTAATTTCGCTTTCTAATATTTTCAATTCTTATGTAGGAGCGAAGTTCTATAAACAAAACAAATAGATCAAAATTGAAGATTATTCATCATGCAGGCTCAAGATCTTTCCATCGCCTCTCTAAAAAATTGGTATTACTATTCTTTCATTTGTATATAGTTAACTGAATATATCAATCATAATGACTTTATATTTTAACAAATCTTTATTATAGCAAGATTTAGATGCCAATTATGATCTGACAAAATTATATGCTGCATCACATACTAATCGTAATGGAGAGTGGAGTCATCCTGATGCCCGTGAAAATTATGTACGTATTATAATTTGTTTTAAATAAATATATTTGAATATTTATGATGATATTAACTCTTTATCTTATGTGTAGGATAAAATGGTTGCCTTGCGTGCTGAATCTGCGTCAGATCAAAATTCCTCAAATACAGATGTTGAGATTTTTACACAAGTTCTGGGTGAACGTTCAGGATATTTGAGGGGTTTGGGTCGCTGTGTAAAACCTTCTCCCTCTTCCTCTTCTTCCGGGTCTGCCTCTATAGCTTAAGAGAATGCGAATCGTAGAATTGAAGAATTGGTTGCAAAACAACAAGAGTTAGAGGCTCAATTGGCGAGACAAGGAGACATGGAGATGCGCCTCAAACAACATGAAGAAGAACAAGCAGAGTTCAGGAGAGATATGCAACTCCAAATGCAACAGTACAGGCCTCCAACCAACTGATGGTTTTTTACGTCTAGCTTATGACATTATCTAATTATGTATGAACAATGCTAGTTTTATGGTTATTTATTTTTTCGCACTTATTATAAAACTTTTGTGAGTAATTAAACAGTTCTTAATTTATGTTTTTCAAATAATATGGATGTCTATTTAGTTTTTTTATAATTATTGGTTTTAATAAAAATAATATCCGTTCGAACGACCGAGTCACGTTCGAACATTAATGGGCGTGCCGTTCAAACGATAATGTACCGTTCAAACATCAATGCGCAAACCGTTCGAACGATACCAGATGCTCAAAAAAACGTTCAAACGCATGACATTACCATATCGTTCGAACGTTGATCATCACCGTTCGATCTCTTCTACCGTTTGATCGTCTCATTTAACGTTCGAACGTATTTCTATTGATCGTTTGAACCTATCTTGATAACCGTTCAAAAGAAACGTTAACGTTCGAACGGTATATGAGAAGCATTCGAACGCTATTCTGGAACGAATTTTAACCGTGACAAAAAAATCAATCGTTCGAACGGTATCGAATGGTCAATTTCAAAATCGTTCCAAAAGATATATTTTGGGACGAAAATTACATATATCTTCCGAGACAGTGATGTTGGGACGACCTTGGGACAAAATTTTTTCGTCCCAAAAAATCTTTCGGAACGAAATCTATATATTTTGGGACGAAAATTTTCGTCCCAAAAAATGTTTTTTGTTGTAGTGTTCATAAGAGCATTTTTGTGAATTATGCATATGTAAATGATACTTTTGATGAATGTAAGATAAATTTAGATTTTGACTATTCCATTTACATAAGTCTCCACATTGGAATAACTATTTTTTCATTATATAATAATAAAATAATATGAGATAAAATTTACTTTGAAGATTCACATCAAATCTCCACATTGAATTATCAATTTATTCATTATATATTAATATCACAATTTGATGTGGCTTGATATGGTTCGTTAAATTGTAAATTTACTTTTGTTATAAAGTAGATATAACATATCAGATAAAATTATGTCAATTTATGAGATTATTTTGTGTAATTATTTTATAGATGAAGCAGTAGTACTTATAAATATATATATATATATATATATATATATATATATATATATATATCTATATATACAGTTATTTAATAAGTCAAAGAAAGTAGTACACGATGGCGGAGCCAGGAATTTACTCTAAGGGGCCAAACAAAACTAAAACAATATACATAAAATATTTTTTATTCTACTTCTATATAATTTTTTTACAATATATAATAATTTGACAGGAAGATTTATAATAAAATTAAAATACGTTTAATACAACTTATGTATTAAAAAAGTATTTGATATGTCAAGAATAATATATCATTAAAATAATATAAATACATTCATATAAATATATTAAACAAAATAAATATATTGTTTAAAATTGTAACTTGAGTCATTTTAAACAAAAAAAAATATCAAGTATTGAATCTAAATCAAAATTCTTAACTATTTCTCTTTTAATATAGACAACTAAATTATTTGCTAAGAATTCATCTTCAATCTTGTTGCGAAACTTTATTTTAACAATATTCATAGCTGAAAATACTCGTTCACTGGTTGCTGTAGACATTGGAAGAGTCAAAATTAGACAACTCAATCTATCGATAAGATGATATGTTTTTAATTTCTCTATTTCTATCAATCTTCGATATAAAATCTGTATTGGATCTCAAATCTTTAAACTTCATATTGCTGAGCACATCTATTTCAAAATGTTTCAATTGAAATCTTAAATTAATTTTCTCATTATCAAAAAAATTAAGAGGATAATACTCTTCTGCAAGATAACATATATCATCAATATTAAATAATTTATGCCCATCCTTTGGATCCAAAACTGAGCTAAGGTTAAAAACTTTGTCGTTCCTTCACCAAACCTATTATCGAGCTATTACATTCGAAAAATAGAGAGAGGTATGAAATAGTACTACTAGTTATGGTTAGAATATATTTTTTTAATTTTATTTATAATAAAAATATGTATTTTATTTTATATGAGATGTGTTTTATTTATTTCATTTTTATATCAGATTAAATTTTATGGAGAGATCAAAATAATTTTTAAAGGAGGGGCCAATACATGATAAATTAATATTATTTTATTAAATACAAAAATTAACATATATATTTTCAAATTTCTGTGGGCCACCCCAAAACATGGCTCCGCCACTAGTAGTACAGGATGTATCAATAATTGAAGTTGAATGTTACAAATTAAAAAGATGAGGATATAATTAATATAATTCAATGTCAGTGTTTCCTGTTATTAAACTTTAAATTCAAACGACCAGAAAGCATAATCTTTTGACAGTACACATGGTGAATATATATAAGAAGCTAGGTACCAGTGCATGAACTTATATATATTAGCAGTAGTACAATAAAAATCAATCGGGCAAAATACAGCGCTGTGATCATGAGAGCATGCATATTCCAAAATGGAATACATCATATATATGACTATATATATATATATATATATGAAATTTGAATTAAATAAGACAACGTGATCGTTTTATTAAGTGGTAGATTTTTTTTTTTTTTTTATAAATTATAATAAAACGAAATTTAAAATCTAATCGTATTAAATAATTTATGTAAATTTGTGAATTGAATTTTAACACGTATATAAATAAAGGCCAGCCAACTAATAGATATAAGGATCTTCACAGACAATCATTTTGTTTATTATTGGGTTATACTCTACAAGATAAGTGGATTTTTGTGATCAAAATTTAGTGATTAAAAGGATTATTAATTACATTTTTATAGAAAATAGTCATTTTGACCATTAAATTTTAGTCACAAAAACCTATTTCTATTATAATGATATGAGTTTTGTTATATACAAATACAGTTTCATATTAATCTGTGTACCAATACTAATTTATTCATATTTAAAATTTAAATTAACACTGTTTTCAATAAAATCTATTTTTTAATCAATCACATCACATTAATACACATATTAGTACATAATTATGCTTACAACTATATTACTATATTTTTCCTAACTAATGATATATATCATGTGGCACTCTTTTTTTTTTTTTTGAAAATGTGAATTCATTCATTCATCATAACGAAGTTACAAATGTGACTTATGAGTACAGAAAAATCTAAACTATAAGCCAAACTACGCATCAGCACTGGAGCATCTCCGCACACTAAGTGACGAACTTTGTTTCAATTTCTAACCTCTCTAAAACGAGAGAGCATTCTGTATAATACAGAATATCCAGCCCCTCCATCCTCCCAGGGAGGTTGAATAAGGGACACCACCGCTTTGAACACTAAGTCCAAAAGTCTACACCTAAAACTATTAATAATCTACAAACCAACACAGCAAAACAACGAACAAAACAACAAAGCCACGTAAACCCAGCACCGGCGTGAGCTCGGCGGCACACCCACCCCAGGCGTCGGCATTAGGAGCCCAAGAACAGCACGAGTACCCAGCTCGCGTACGGACCACACTACCTCCCCTGCAGAGGTCGGCCATACGTCCCCCGGCCGTAACGTCGACTGCCATGCTCCACCAGCACCAGCCCAAAGCTGTGTCCGAACAAAAGGCTCGCAACCCCGCTCGGTTTGAACATGGAACACAGACCAAAAACTAGAAAAAAAGAAATTAAAACCGTGCAAACAACTGAAAAAACACAGAAAAACGACAGACAAAAAACACAAATAGTGATGCTCGCTGAGCAAAAACCACTCTTAGGGGAGAACCGACGGCCGGTCGATGATTTCCCAGAGTCTAAAGTCCCGGAATAACCAGGTTTTGAGTCGGCAGGAGGCTCCCCGATGGCGCGTGACCCCCACGCTCTGGTTCAGGCCGGGACTCCCTCCCGCGCGTGCGGGCTACGCTCCCCTCCATTTGGCGCCTCGTTCGGTGGTCTTGAAGATCGGCGGCTGGCCAACGTCTGTGTGGGGCTCGTGTTGGCGGTCGGTGGCTGGGAATGACTCCGTCAGTAGCTCTCCTTTATTTGCCTGAGAACACAAAAAGTTGAAAACTGACAATAGAAGAACGAAAACAGTAAAAAAGAGACCAAAGATAAAAGGAGGGGGAAAAGAGAAGGGAAAGAGGGTGGAGGGGCCCCGTCGAAAGCTACGGAGGTTTAGGTTTTTTTTGAGAGAAAAGGAACGGCGAGAGAGAATGACCCTATCATGTGGCACTCTGGATATAAATTAAACACACGCAATATATCATTATATGGTGGAGTACTTAAATCATCATGTACTTTCTTGTCAGCTTGAATTTGACATGTCACTTACACAGAGATGGAATCCAATGTGTTACCACGTACTCCCTCCCCTGTTTAATTAATATTGGCTAATCATCGTTTATTTAAAAAAAAAAATTACTTATTTATTTAATTTTATTAAAATAAGTTTATTCCGTTCATAAAAAATTATTTTTATCGTAAATAAATCATTATAAATATTTTTTTATACTAGTATCGCAATATATATATAATTAGGCACGCGATCGAGTAGCATTGATATCTATTAATTTAAGGTACTAACCAAAAAAAAGCATTGAACCATCAACCATATATAAAATGAGTTTTCTGAAATGTCTGATCTCTGAACGGTCGAATTAAGGAGAATCTTTTTTTTTTTTTTTTTTTTCCTTTCTTTTTGCATAGATGGGCATTTATGACGTAAATAGACATCTTAATTCAACTGGTCACGCAAACTGACGCTCGGCTGGCCTTCGTCATGGTACTACTGCAACCCATCATGATCGGAATACGTACCAAACAACTATTTTTAGGGATAAAGTTTGATTGGATCCCAACTATTGAAAACTTATTAGTTTTGTTAAGTATAAGTAGAGTTATTCATTAATTTGTATATTAATATTAATTTATTCATATTAAAAATTTAAATTACTATTATTTTTAATAAAATCTACTTTTTAACCAATCATATTATATTAGTACACAGATTAATATATAATTATACTTGTAATTATATTTTTTTTAAAACCTATAACTAATAGTAGTAAGAGAACAGACAAAATCAGTAAACTAGTTAAGATCAGATAGAGTGAAGGATTTAGTTAGATGCAAGGTAAGTTGACTAAAACTTTTAAAATGAAGGGATTTTATAAGATAAGTAGAACTTAATAAGAAAATATATCTTTATATAAGGAATAAATCTCTACAAATATAGAGAGATTTCTCTATATACAATGACTCTAAAGGATCTCTCAATAAGAGACATCATCTTTAACTTCTCAAAATATTAAATTCCTCTAATTTATTGAGAGGTACTTGAGGCCAATTGTAAATCACCTGTTACAGTAGATTTTATTTCTAAAAAAGTTTTGAATGCATGTTTTTACGTGGAACCATGTAAATCTTTATACTTGATCTTTATTTATTTTTACATGTTTATTTATTATTTATTTTGAAATGAACACGAAGATCAACACTGCAACGACACCCGAATCATCAATATCATCACTAGCCAAAGATAATTCTTTCATCCATATTTCTGACATATTGTGCAAATGATCTATGGATCATGACTGAACTAATTAATAAGATGATCAAGCCAGATTTGATGCAATTAACTTTTTTAACTCGATGATCGATTTGAGCTTTCTGTCCAATCTGCTGCTTGATTTACGTACCTCTGAAAGAAGAAAACGAAAAAAAAAAAACATTCGGTTGGAATTGTCACTTCGGCCTCTCTGATCTCTCTCTCTCTGTCTGCTCACTGAGGAGTTCCAGATGGAGGTTGCAATAGCGGTCAAGTACTCGATGAGAAGCAGGACATTGAGTTTGTACGTAGTGCAAGGTCCTCCATCTGGGTAGTAACCACGTGACAATGAAAGTATTACTGAATTGATGTCTTCTTTTCAAGCCAAAGATATATCTGGCTGACGAAAAGCTAGGTCAGATATATATGAGACGATCTAAAACAATCACCATCACTTTGATCTCTGATATCTGAACTCTAAACACGATACATCCATCTTTACATTCAAGTTGGGTTGCAAACTCCCTCCGGCCTGCATCGAATCTCGTTGGAAAAAATATTAGGTTTTTGCCTGTTTTAATGATAGTTGAAACCAGCTTGGAGTTGACATTCTAGACGATCTAGCTAGCTCTACTAGTAGCAGTTAGCCCAAACACCAGAGTCTACGAAACCGAGCGAGCAGTCCCCACAAAAGCACAAAGTGCAACGTCAAGACAAATCCCATGTTACTTATATTTTCGGTATTTAATGCCAATATGCCATGCATGCATTCTGGCGGGTACGTACGTAGGTCAAATTAATTAGTAATCAACCCAAGAAACAACAAAATATCCAAGACAAATGAAGATGCATCTCAGTTGGCTTTATCATCCAGATTTGGATCCATATGATTCTTTATAAAGATCATTTAACGTACTGGGATTTTATGCAGATCTAGAAACCCTGAATAGGGAGAAGGGATCGATCCTTTTTTTTTTTTTTGCCTTCCACTTAACATGATCATGAGATATTGAGAACACAGGATCGAGAATGTGAAAAAGGACACGAAATTCAAAATCCCAGTGTAGATGATATAGAGCAGCTGGTTCTCTATAAGTGTCCTTTTCTCGGATCTTTTTTTTTGGCCTGTTATGACGTTATGCACATTCCAAGAGAGTTTTTTCTTTGCAACCTTGCTAAGCTCGATCTGGTACAACCGCCATGCATGTGAGCGATCAATGCAGACACCACAAGAGTACACAAATTGCAGTTAAAATATATGCATATGGTCTGCTGGCGGCCTTTATTTCTCGGCCATCGTCTTATCGTTTTTGGTTTCTTGTGTGTGTTTTTGGATTTATTGCTTGGAAATCTGAATTTTTTGTATTTTTGAAGCAGAAAATGGGGGAGAATAGTGTCAAAGTTGGAATTTGTGCGAGGATACGTCACGTCCACAAAATAGTCGTAATGAAAAATTTATATTTTAACCTTTATTTTTCTTCAATTCATGAGTTAAACACGTATATTCTACGATATTTAATGATATGGAAGATGCTACACTTACAGCCGGTGGCTTCTAGTTAGGCTTAAAAAGAGTTTTAATTTTTATTTTTTTTATTCAAATCATTTTTTAAAATTTTTAAAAATTTTTAAAAATATAAAAATTTATATTAATATTAAACAATTTTTTAATCATTAAAAAAATAATAATAAAAAATAAAAAACTGGCCAACGGTGGCCCCCACTAGCGATGGTCTTAGTATTTTCCTTAATGTTATATACGCCAGACTTTCCATCAATATATATGATTATTTCACAAAAATATATAATAGTATATACTTATCTTGATATTATAAAAAAATTAATATTATTTACAATCGTAAAATATGTAAATGTCATTCAATCGTTTTAAAAGATGGTAGATTATTTTACTGTTTAAAAATTAATTTTTTTCATATAAATTTTATATTTATTTATTTTTTAAAAAATAATTACGCGACACTTATACACTCACAATTATAATTATCAATTATCTTAATATATATATATCAATTTATTTTGTTTCCCTTCTTTTTTCCCAGCTCTACGATAGCTTGACTTTTACGGACACCAATTGAGAACGATGCAATTATTTGAGGTAGATTTTGAAGTGAAAGCCTATGAAAATTGCTGGAAATTAATAATAGATGATGATTGGACCATTGAACTAGATAAGATATTAATTTTTTATTTTTAAAATCAATATTTAAATCTCATTTAATTATACAATTTAAATAATATAAAATAAGATGTTTTAAATAAGAATGATTAAAATATTATTAAAATATAATTTTTTAATATTAAAATTTATAAAAATTAAATTATTTATTTTATTTTATATAAAAATTTAAAAAAATTATAATAATAAAATATAAATTTTATTTTATTTTAGTAACCAATTGGTCCCGAAATTCCTCCTTGACTTAAAAATGATTCCAAAAGTACAGACTATGAACTGGCATCATAAAATGACATCACAGTCACATGAATTGGATCATTTTTCGAACTAAACGTACAAAAGGGAGAAAAAAATAAAAGTGTTTGCCTCTTTATTGTCTTTTGACGACTGTAGATATGCAGGTTGAAGATGACGGTGATGGCAAGTTTTGAAAGAATACGCACAAACTGACAACAAGTACATCACCCAGCTCTAGTGCTGTAATACCGTACAGCTAGTGTTTCTTTTCAAATAGGTAAAGATAATGAATAGGAGAATTTAATTAAGGGTAATAACTTATTTATCGTTGGAAAACACTAATCCCACAGAAAGGGATTACCGAAATTTTTTACCGAAAACTGTTTTGAATTTTTTTTGAATTTTTTTTTTTACTTAGTGATTAAGTAAGTGTTTTTAAATGAATATGTGATTTTTTTTTTTATTTTTAAAAAATATTTAAATAGTTTTAAAAATGTTAAAAGAAAAATTGAAAAAAAAAAGAAAGAGAAATGCACTGATCGGTAGAAGATTTCTGTAGAAATCTTCTGTAGACGTAGCAACGTCCTTTATCGTTTATGTGTATTTTAAATATTTTTATTTTTATTTTATTTTTTAAGTATTTTTTTAATATCTTTAATTATTAAGAAATAATTTAAAAAAATATAATTTATTAATACTCACTTCTTTAATTATTAATTAAAATAAAAAATTAAAAAAATTAAATACAAAAAGATTTGTAAATAAGTTGTAATTGAGTAGTAATAATATAATTTTTTTAATTAATTTAAAAAGATTAAAATAAAATAAAATATAAAGAAAAAATATAGTTGGTGGTTTGTAAAGATGATGATTAGTAAAATTTATTTAATTAATTTAATTTTTGTTCTGAAAAATAAAAGCTTTGCCATTTTATATATGAACCCAACTAAAATGTAATGTTATTCGTTGTTTATTTATTTATTATCTTCTTATTTTCTTATAATATGATATTAAATTATAAAAAAATTATTTGTTATATTTCATTTATCTATTAATTCTTTTATATCACATTAAGACATGATGTTAAGGAAATGGGAATAAATAGAGAGAATTTTTACTATTTTTATAAAAATAAATTTATAAATTAACGTGATCTTATTTAATTTATTATATTTATTTTATAATAAATAAATTTTATAATATGATATATTCCATCAAAACATGTGAACTTGTAATTTTATTTTTATAAAATTCTTTTATAACCAAGTATTAAATGATATCTTTAAACAAAATCTGGATTTGAATTATTTTATTTTTTATTTTTATTTTTCAAAAAAGCCATATATAAGCAATTAGCTGGTTTCCAATCTAGACTCGACAACTCTAGAAATGTAATGATTATTTAAATACTAGGCCCGAAAGATGACCGTATACCAAAATGCCTGTCCCTACACGTTCGTGGTTCATCCGTTCATGCATTTTGCATCATAAACATATGAATTATTAGTCATATGTTCAAATTGATAATCATTTAAGTCGCCTTTCTTTAACTGTTTTTTGGATCCATGACACGTGGGTTTTCAAGTTTCTACTAATATTTCAACATCATTTTATGAAAATTTTGGGGAGTAAATGTGCAGGAGATCAGTACGTACGAGGAAAGGCATGTGCAAACAGTCACGATTTCAAATAATTGATATGGCAATCAACAAAAGGGACCGGGCTAAAAAGGTTCCTACGAGAGAGGCACATTGGTGTGTACGGTGGTTGAGCTGGACCAGGCCACCGAGTTAATTATGAAATACCACGTATAGTTATATAGTTGTTTTAAAAAAAAAAATGGAGTTTATTATTAGAAATTTAATTTTTTTTAACGTGAATCTTATATTTATTTATATTTTTTTAAAATAATTATGTAACACTTATATATTTACGACTGTAATGATTATTTTTCTATATATAATATTGTTTGGATTCGTTTCACAACCACTTCTAAAATTACCCTCCATATACTTAATAAAATAAGTTATAAAAAGATTATATAAAAGTAAACCCATAAATTAATATGTCTTAATGCGGTACGTTAAATTGTAAAATTATTTTTATTATAAAATAAATCTAACGGATCATACGAAATTATGTCAGTTTATGAATTTATTTTTGTGATAATTTATGTATGTAGCACTTCTCATATAATAATAACATCTCACAAATCTTCAATATAAGGCTTTCATCATCTTATACAAAAGACAGCCACCATTTATTCGAATTATTTGTCTCTTATACATAAAAATTTATCTTAAAAAACTGATGTGGGGGACACATTTTTTGTACTGTTGAAAATATTTGAATTATAAAATATCTTACAAATTAACTAATGACATAATCTTTCCCACTAACTTATAAGATAATGTTATTTATTATCTCAATTTTTATCATATTCTCATCATCTCATGATAAGAAAATTGATGATTAATAGATTTTTTTTAACTTATAATTAGAAAGAATCGGTAATTTTTTAATAAAAAAGAAAGATGTATTTAGGTATTGGTCAAGGTTGGGCTTGCTTGGGCCTGTGACTCTCGCAGTTAATTCTTGCTTTGGGTTATAGTTTGGTTCAACATCCATCAGGCCCATAACTGCCTCGGGTACAGCAGTGGACATGGGCTGGGCTGAGTGGACTCGACTTCAAGTGATTCTTGTTTCTTGTCAAATACATTTACAATTACGAAATGGTCTTTCAATTTCATGAATACGTTTGTGTAATAATCTTTAAATTTCTCTCTACGGAAACTCTTATCGGTTGACATGGCACCAAATTAGTGGTATTGACGTGGCATTTTAAGGATTACTTCAGCCGTTGCTTAATTTGATCAGAGTCGACCGCGCATAGAATAAAAGGTTCAAAATTAAAATATAAAGACTAATTTATCCAAAATACAAACTCCAGTTGCTAGGGTGTACCCCTTGCCTCTGCTGAATCTCTCCACTTTCCGTAGACGGGGGAGAAGTGATGGTTTGGACCATGTATTTTTATAGAGAGTTATAGTTAAATTCTCTTAAATGCGATATTCCTTCAAGAGTACTGAAAGCAAATATGAAAACATACTAATTGAAAAAGCACCTCCCTTACCGATCTCGAAGAACCTTTGGGTATGGAGCTAGCTTCGATATAAGTGTAGTTGTGAAAGGCGTCGTTGGCATAAAGAGGTCACCACCCCTCATCCGACTTCCCTTTACGCCCGATGTCAGCAGTTGGGAACAAGCAGGTCGAACCTACCCCAGGCCTCTGCATACAGCATCCCCTCGAATCCTTTTAGGCTTCTTTAGACAACCATTGTCGTCTCTTCCTTTACGTATATGCATTTTGTTTATTAGCCTTGTCACATAATTACAATACCATTATTGCATTGTAGACTTATTGCATTTTGGCATGGTTCATTAAACGATTATTATTTTGTTTGGGGGGGGTGAAGCTAAATAAATGAAATGCAACTCGGTGTATACTTCATTAAACGATTCAAACCTAAGAACTAAGATGTACAAACATTGAAGCACATAATTGTCCTTTTTATCCAAATCTCCTAACAAACATGCTTCATATTGCATCACTGGGGGAAACAAAAATCTGAACTAAACATTTCGTATACGCACTTCCTTGAGAAATATGGAGAGAGAGAGAGAGAGAGAGAGAGAGAGAGAGAGAGAGAGAGAGAGAGAGAGAGAGAGAGAGAGAGAGAGAGAGAGAGAGTGGGGAGAGCGGCCTAGAGCCTACCCTTTGTCCATGCCCTGCCATCATATAGAGTAATGGTATACATTTTTATTTTTATTTTTGGAATACACTTACTACTCTTTTATAATTCATTTTTGAACAATCAATAAAATTATGACACTTCATTAGAAATAAATTTTAATATTTCAAAACTCTCCTCTATTTCAGATAGAGTTGTAAAATAGTTGTAAGGTTATCATTTTTTTATCATATAAATGTTGCGGTTTTTAGCACATATCCTAGTGGTTTTTATGTGCAAGAAGCTTCTAAAAATGATCTGAATGGAGGAGCTATGGGTGTCCGTACCCATGGTCACTGCACTGTGCGGCCATATACAGAAACTAGAAACCCAATCTTGTCCATGACATGCCAATGCCTTCTTTGTACAAAGTGGTCTATTGTCACCGCCGCTTCAGTCAAGCAAATATTTGCCACAAACTGAAGGGAAATAAAAGGACCCAAAAGCATCTATTGAAAATTTGGGTTGGGCAACCCCTTTAATGGGGAATGGATAGAGCCCGCCGCCGACCCCCCCTCCCCCGGGGGACCGGGCCTTTGCCTTAGACTTCTCATAAATGCAAGATGTTGGGTTTTCATGAAATTCACCCTTGCCAGGCTTCACCTCATTCGGCTCTCCCATAAAAGCCAATCTTGATCAGTTCGAATTCTTGAGGCAAATTCTTCCCATGACATGTTATTTCGATTCATGAACAAGCGGTACAGTTTTTTAGCATTTGGACGAATGGTTGGTTTGTACCTGAAATATCTTCTGCATAGACGAACATGTAATGTTATCAAGCAACCAAAAGAGTGACCCCTAATATCCACTATAATGATCCTAGTCACAGCGTTTTGAACGCGATTGAAGTTAAAAGGGTGAAGGCCACATAAACTGAAAGTTTTTTCTCAACCCACAAGCTGCCTTCTCCTTGCAAACTGGTGGCACTTCAATTGTTGTTGGGACAATCACTTACAATTATAAAGAGACTTTTATGTACTAAAATTAAATTTCAAAAACATAACCTATAAAAAATTTCAACTGAAAAAATAACTGCTGAAGTATTAAGGTCATTCTTCAGATTGCTTCTGAGCACCGCTTAACATGATAAATAAATAACTCACGTACCTTCGTCTGGCCAACATTTTAGCCATTCTCATTGTTATTGGAGACAAAAACATCGCTTTCATCACAAATGATGAAGTCCAATGCAGCCATGCGAGAAGAATATGATGAAAATGGTGACAACTCCTCCTTGCTGGCTACGGTCTCTTTTGAATGAAAATTCGAAGAAGAGCACTTTGAGCGGTGCTAATGTCTCTTCTCCTCCATATATACTTCACCTGATGCCATATATAAGCGAACATCAATTCCAAAACTCAATGATCTTAGCATGAGACCAACTTCCTGTGGAGTGAGTGGGCATCGTCCACACCTTCGTACTTTGTCAGGGCGCTTGCCTGCAGGTCATACAAAAATAAGGAAAAGTATAGTTGCAAGCACAATTGTGTACTAATCTATGCACCAATGTGATGTGATTGGTCAAAAAGTAGAGTTTATTGAAAACAGTATTAATATAAATTTTAAGTATGAATAAATCAATATTGATACACAGATTAGTGCGCGACTGTGCTTATATGTAGCAAAACTCCAAAAATAAACATCTCAATATTCAGATTGGTCTAACATGCTATTGAGGTTGAATAATCTTTTCTAATGACTAGTGAAACCTTACGTGTAAGGTTTTCCACCTCTTCCGAATTGCACCAAGTTCTCCTATTTCCTTTCCTCCCTCACCATAATAGCATCCAGAAAATGCAAGCATAACCTCATATCATTTTAGGAAGAGTTTTGTTACATATAAGCAAAGTCGCGTACTAATCTGCGTATTAATACTGATTCCTTCATATTTAAGATTTAAATTAACACTATTTTCAATAAAATTTACTTTTTGACCAATCACATTAGATTGATGCACATATTAATACGTAATTATATTTGCAACTAGATTTTTCCTTTTAGGAAAGCTGTGCACTCTCACATTATATATTCATCCAAAGGCCTTTGCCGATAAAATGCTCTTTTCCACAAGTGATGAAAAATAAATAATCTTATTCCTCAAGTAACATGTTCATATGATCTCAAACAGATAAAAAGTTTCTCCTGTACAATATTGTCCAACAAAGTACGACTAAAATCAAGATAACAATATAACTGACTCGGAAAGGAAGAGCACAGTTGGTACTCTACCTCAAATGCAGCACAACAAAATGCTTGCTTTTCATCTGCATCCTCTGGACCAACCTTCTACCCATTTCGAGAATCGAATCAGTAAATTTCAAAGTACGGTGATTAACTCTGTATCTTGGCTTTTGTAGGTCAGCCATCTACCAGTTTGAAAGTCTGTAATCAAACTTAGTCAGATGAACAGCTTGCGCCATCAAAATGGTAACCAACATGATCAATCGTGGAATCAAACAACTCATTCAAGAATAGCTATTACATTCTTGTATAGGTAAACAATGCCAAAGCTTCTGGCAATCAATGATGGAATATTTTGTTTGTTCGTTTTTCTTCTTTTCTTTTTTGAAGCAAAGATTGCAAACCATAAACTCACATAACAATAAAATCAACGATAAAGAAAAGGAACATCCAGAACAACCACTGGATGCTTAACTGTTGTGAAAATGATGACAAACAAGTAAAAGAAAATAAGAACAATCAATTATATGACACAAAAATTAATATGATTTGACGTGCCTATATCTACAGAAGTGCAGATGATTTTATTATGTTAAAGAATGATAAAATACATTGTAGGATGAAATTACAATGCTCATAACGATTATACTATTCATTATATACATATTTATAGTGTCACACGGTAAAAACCTTAATTTCATAATTTTTGGATTATTCGTTCGAGCAAAATGTCAAGCACGTCTTAAAAGAACTCTCTATCCGATGTTTACTTAAGCAACCTGTTAAACAAACTCTCCATTATTTGAGATTCGCTTGAGCGACTTGTTGCTGCGAACTCTCTCCTTGGCAATTCTCAAGTTATCAAAAAAATTTTCCCAGATGCGTGACACCTTGGTGAGTAAAGACATTAAATCGGGTCGCCACAACAACAAACCGGACTTCACAAAGCCAACATTAGCATCTACGATTCTACATTCATGGCAGTTGCAAATCTAGAACAAATAAGCCCTACAGCTTAGGCTATTAAATAGAACTTTATCAAGTACACCATACGGGCAAAACAAAGTGACACAAGAAGAGTAATTATCCTCCGTAGTAGGATTTGTAGGCGGTCATAATGAGATATTTGGTTTATTTCTTTCTTTCTTTTAATTTGTATTTGATAAGTAATAACTAATATGCACGTTAATGGAACCATAACATCAAATATCAAATTTAGAACATAAACATGGTCAATGACAATTCGACTTCATATAAGAGATTCACAATTTCTTTTATGGAACTGAACACTCGAATGTTTTGCTCAGAACAGGTAGGACAAGTTTCTCGTAGTATTATGGATTACACTTCCTCGGAACACGCATGGTATATGGAGTCACAGTTTTCCCTCCCTTTGTTGGATGCTCTTGAATGATTTAACATCTTTTGAAAGAAACGAGATAAATTGGCTCAAATCAAAGATCTCAGCAAAGTTGCTGTAGCAAACACCAGAATGCAGGAAAAATTTTATATACTGTACTATCATTCTACTTGCATATCATTAAATAAGATATGATATATTTATCAATATTAAATTATCATTTATTATATATTTTTTTATCTTCTAATGATGATAAGTATACCATATTTTATATAATATGATACAAATGAGATGATAATATGGTGTATAGCATTACTTAAGCTACAACAACATCATCTATTATATTAGCGAATGCTTACTGAATAATGTAAATCATCTTTTCATCTTTTTTATTTACATATTTTTTAATCATTTTAATTATTTTTTAAAAAATAAGAAAATTTATAAAACTATTATAAAATGTTTTCTTAATTATTAAGTAAAAAGAAAAAATAAAAATAAAAATTTGTGCTGGAATGGTATTTCTCATAATTATATTGGTTTACGGAAGATGGTTTGGTCAAGGGATGCTGACATTTTCACCATTAGCCGAAATAAATTAAATAAAAAAAAGGCTACGTCTCAAACAAACAGAAGGACCAACGTAGCGTGAAATCGGCGCAACTGTAAAGCTGAGCACGGACGCAGTGGCACAGAGAGAGAGAGAGAGACTCGAGATGAGTGGTAGCGAGAAGCTAACCTCGTCAAGCTCTGAATTGGACTTGGATCGGCCCAATATCGAGGACTACTTCCCTTCATCCTCCATTCAAGAGCCCCGCGGCAAGCTCCGTCTGTAAATTCTCTCTCTCTCTCTCTCTCTCTCATGCTTGCTTGGTTGCTTAGCAATAGGGGAAAATTAAAGAATGAGAACAAAAGAAGAAAAAAGATTTCCAAAGTCATTTTACTAGAAACCATTACGGGAATTTTATGAATTGATCCGTTAGCGAATTTGGGTCTTCTACAGGCGTGATTTGCTCGACATTTCTCCTACCCTAACAGAGGCTGCCGGTGCCATCGTCGACGTAAGCTTTGTTGTTCGTTGGTCTTTTTTTTTTTTTTTTTTTAATAAAAAATATAGGATTATATTTATTGTTAAATGAGAAGTTTGTATATTTATATGTTAATCTGATCATAAACGGGCAGGACTCATTCACGCGATGTTTCAAATCGAATCCACCCGAACCATGGAACTGGAATGTGTATTTGTTTCCGCTATGGTGTTGCGGGGTCGTAGTTCGATATTTGATTCTATTTCCTTCCAGGTTAGCGTTGCTCTTACTACTACTATTCAATGGTGGAGTTGGTTAATACTTATTGAAAAAAATGATACAAATGGCCTTGGATATGTCGGCGAATTTAGATACACGCGTCAAGCTTTATGAGCTATGTTGGGTTATGTTGTTTTTATAAATGACTTGAATTCGTGCTTCGAAACACGTTTAAACTTTAAAGCAACCTGGGTTCTGGGAAAATCTGCGATATGATGATAAATAGTGTGCTAAAGTAGGATTTCTTTTTGTTCTTGATATTTCCCTGTTCATGCGTTCACATGATTTTGCTTATCTTAGGCGTCTGATTGCTTCCTAATTGAATCTGCAGGGTTATAGTATTGACACTGGGGTGGATAGTTTTCCTCTCTTCTTTTATTCCGGTCCATGTTCTGCTGAAAGGGCATGACAAGTTGAGGAAAAAGCTCGAGGTGCGAAGTGAAACTTGTTTTTAAATATTCATCCAATTATTGCTGAAATTAATTTTTATTTTGGCTATACGTTTTTGTTTGTTTCTTATTTTTTAAATTAATTTTTATTCTTTATATCTATTGTGTGATTAGAAATGACAACTTTTGAACATACTGGTGTTGGATAATTTGAATGATTTTACGTGAGCTTTTCGAAATGACTTGCATAATTTAAGTATTAAGTTAAGATAATATTCTCTCAGTTCTCTCTTATATGTTATTTTCATCTATTGCTTCACCAATTCAATGTTTGAATTTTCTTTGATGCAGTCTATGTACCTGTTGGTAATATTGTTAGCAGTAGAACCCTTTGGTACTTAAAATATCACATGATGTTATGACTGGATAAGACACCCACCAAGACTTACTAATGGGACACGCAATAAAGGTGCAGAATCGATTCTGATAGGAATTCTTAGGAAGGGAACCGTGATGCTCTAGGTTGTTGTCCATTCATCATACATGATAAAACATGGTCAAGTAGAAATTGTGGAAGGGTCCCACTTGCTCTTTGTTCTGGTGCATTTAGGGAAGTTGATGCAGCAACATATGTTCGTTTTTTTATTTTTAAATATATATATCTATGATGTAGATTACTTATCAAAAAAATAAAAGCCCCTAATATCTCAATGCTCCTTTTCTTGCAATTTCCTTCATCTATTAATATTCTTAAAAATTTTGGTATTGCAGTGGATGTAATGAACTCTATGTTGCTTACTTTATTTTCAGAGGTATTTGGTGGAGTTAATGTGCAGTTTCTTTGTTGCTTCATGGACTGGAGTTGTAAAATACCATGGGCCACGACCCAGCAGGCGGCCTAAGCAGGTACATTTGGTTGTAATTTTTGGACGTCATCTGATGCTTCTTCAACAGCGTATTTGACTAATTTTCATGCTATTGAGTGGGTTTTTTGGCTTCTGTTTATTGGCTGAACAGGTTTTTGTGGCCAATCATACTTCCATGATTGATTTCATCATCTTAGAGCAGATGACTGCCTTTGCTGTTATCATGCAGAAGCATCCTGGATGGGTTGGTAAGTGTGAATGCCAATTTTTGTGCTTCAAATCCATCGATACAGTTATATGGTATTAACAGTTTCATTAATGAATTTTGGTGACCGTGTTTCACAAAAAAGTTTTTTTGTTTTAAACTAATCCAAGCTTTGACCAAAAAGCTCAAAAAGGCCATAACTTGGTACAAAGGACTATACAAGAGAGGGCACCCACATAGGGTTGAAAGGAAAAACAAGAATGCAAGAAGTCTAGGACAGAATAAATGCAAAAGATGATGTGAGTCGTCACCTGCACATAGAGCGATTTGAGCCCAAAAGTTTGTGACTCTTGCACCGTCGTTTCTGGTCATTGAAATCGCGAGCATTACGTTCCTCCTAAATGCACCAGGTTGCACGTATGTAGACGTATGTAGCTTCAAATCTACAATGGTCATCCCCTGTATCCTCTGCAACAAATCATAACTCTACCACCTTGTGTGGCATAACCTACTCAATCTCGCAAATATGGAAGATCAATACCCCTGTAAGGCTTGAGTCACAACACAATGTAGCAAAATATTATTGGCTGATTCCCCACTCTTGCACATACAACACCAATCCATCATTATGGCTCGCCCCTGTCTTATGTTGTCTAAGGTTAAGATTTTGTCAAAGCTGCATTTCATATGAAGAAGTACTACCTGTGAAGGAGTCTTGTTTCGCTAATATCTTTTCCAAGGAAAAGGAGGACAGGAGGACTATCATGTGATCAAAGAGCGTGATGGTAGGTTTTAACTTCAAGCATCCACCTTTCGGATGGCTTCTTGCACATGAGTACTGTTTTTGCCACTACACAATGACAGATAGATCCATTTTTGTGGGTTATATTCACTTTCTTATTTAGAAATCATATCTTTCATAAATAACTTGGGATAACCAGGTAGAAAAGGTGCATTCTTGAGACTAAACTAGCACGCATAGGTGATGCTCTTGTACATGTCCTATATGCTTGGGCTCTTTCCTATTCTTATGAAATAAAATTTTGTTTACCGATCATCAAAAAAGAAGGAAGAAAAGGTGAATTCTTGAGCATTGCAGCCCATCCACTTTTGAAAGCAGAAATTGTTAACTGGCCTTTATGATATATAGTAGATTTAATGTAATTATACTTTTTGTATTTAGTGAACAATTTGCACTAGGATGATTTTGATTTAGAGAATATATTAAGTGGAAGTCATTATTATTCTTGAAATGATGGAAAGGAAGGATTTTATTTAGTTTTGCTTTCTGTCTAGGACTCTTGCAAAGCACCATATTAGAGAGCGTAGGATGTATCTGGTTCCATCGTTCAGAGGCAAAGGATCGCGAAATTGTAGCAAGGAAGTAAGTTGATACGGAAAGTGTCAGGTGATACTTATATCAGAATGACATCTATGTTATGATAATATGAACTTGTTTACCTCAGGTTGCGGGAACACGTCCGAGGGATTGACAACAACCCTCTTCTCATATTTCCAGAGGGAACTTGTGTAAATAATCATTACACGGTTATGTTCAAGAAGGTACATGTATATGATTTAAATTGTAGAAAGGCAGCATATGCAGTTTTGTTTAACTTGTTGATGAGAATAGTATTTCTTTCCCCCTAATTTTCATCTCAATATTTGTTCTCTCCAAGGGGGTAAACAATTTTCTTTTCTTTTATTTCATTTTCATTGGGTAAAATTATCCTAAATATCACCCTTTTCCAATGTGATCTCTGAACCACAAAAATTGCTACCACACTCCAATTTGAAATATAAATTAGGATTTGCAGAGTGTGTTAAAATTTGAGCATCGACCATCACATTGCAGAAGGCTGTTTTTTTTTTTTTTTTTTTTGGGGGGGGGGGGGGGGGGGGAAAGTAATTATCAATTTTCTTAGAATTTGTACTTTTCTCTAACTCATATATGTGTCATTTGGTTGTGTAGGGTGCATTTGAGCTCGGCTGCACTGTTTGCCCAATTGCAATTAAGTACAACAAAATATTTGTTGATGCTTTTTGGAATAGCCGGAAGTAAGTAGCTGCTTAGAGCCCACTAAATTTATGCGTGTATATAATGATATGAATACACTGAAAGTAACCCTTCCATCCATATTGGGTAGTAAAGAGCACTAGGTGCATTTATCTTGGGGCAAGACTTTGCCAAATATCAAAGCATCCAATATTTATGCTCTGTTTTATGTTCGAACGACCATAGGGGAGATAAGTTCCTTGTTTGAGCTTGGATCTCAGTGCATTCACCTTTGTCTCGTGTCTTAGATGTTGACATCTTTTGTTTTGCTGCTAAATGAAACTAGAAGGTAATTCTTGGATTTGTGCTTTATTTTGCAGGCAGTCCTTTACAACGCATCTGCTGCAGCTCATGACATCCTGGGCCGTTGTTTGTGATGTTTGGTACTTGGAGCCCCAAACTCTGAAAGTCGGAGAGACACCCATCGAGTTTGCAGAGAGGTATATAATCTTCTTAGTTGCAAAGTTAAATAATGGCATACAGCACTTTTTTTTTTTTTTTTGGGATGTCGTAAATGTTTCTCTTGTATCATTAAACTAGCATGCATAGGCTATTCTCTTCTATATGTTCTGTATATTCGGGCGCTTGCCTATTCTTATGATCAATAAAATTCTGAGAACTGATAAAAAAATGTATTTCTTTGTAGAGGTAAATAATCTTCTCCTTAGTTGCAATAAGTTAAACGATGGCATGGAATACTGGTTTTTTTTTTTTTTTCGGATTGTCATATATTTGTATTTCCTTTGGTTAGAATGATCTCCTATTTATGAATAGCTTTTGTTGAATGGTATTCCTCCAATGCAGGGTCAGGGACATAATATCTGTTAGAGCAGGTCTCAAAAAGGTTCCGTGGGATGGATATCTAAAGTATTCACGCCCTAGTCCCAAACATAGAGAACAGAAGTAAGTAACATCTTTTTCTCCTGTGAAATAAAGAGAAATGGAAATATTAAACAAATATACCCCCTGATCCTACAAATATTGTCGATAAAACTATACTCATTGGCAAGCTGTTGCTCTGGGATGGTGTCTCTGTCATTATATATTACTTTTGTACGTAACACCTTCAATATATGCATCTCTATATGCAAAATCTTATAGAGCTGTGTCACTACTGTTGTTTAGTGATCACGCATTGCAAACCCCTGAATAAGACTAATCAAATTTATACTTAAGTTTTGAGGGGTGTCGGACCGAGGAGAGTAACATTTTCGTTCTTATTTTTGTTGCATTTGCAGGCAACAGAGCTTTGCCGAGTCAATGCTGCAGCGCTTGCAGGAGAGGTGATATGTATATGTATTTTCTTTAAATCTTTACCTGTACCCGTTTTGAGATACAGAATCGTGTTAATCTGCAGTTGATTTCCTATAAACTAGTTGAGTTTAAACTGATCAATAAACAAGAAAAATGATGTCAAGTTTTTCTACGATGTTTATGATTAAAGCTCTGGTAGCAAGCTTTCGCCCTCCGATTCGACCTTGTATTGAAAAAGGAAAAGGAACAGAAATCCTAATTCCACATATCCTTACTGTTGTTACTGAGTTATAATCCTCTTCAAACCACTGCACTCGTTGATAATATGGAGGCCTGGTCACAGAAAGAGTAAAGATGCTAAATGGAGCTGAACCTCGGAGGAAGGTTTCTTTCAACTTCATCCAACCGAATATTGATGGCTCTTAAAACCAGTGTTCCGTGAACAAGAATATATGCTCCATGCAACCCAAGTTGCAATGCCTATCTACACGAAAGAGCACTCAACTCTTGTGAGAAATGTAGAAACCACTGGGGCTTCTTTTATCTGAGCAAATAAATCCTAATCAAATTGAGATGGATATCATCGTGACAACTACGTCGATACTAAAAATTAAAATGGACATAGTTTTATTCTTTAATCTATTTATAAATATGACAAGTATTTATTAAATATATATTAAGTACAAACTTAAAAAATTGATAAAAGAAATACACTTGTCACATACTTAATATATTTATTAATTTTCTGCCGGTTAAAACTTTATCAACCCGACCCGCGGAGCTGAACGTTGACGTGCCGAGCTAGTGTTAGGGTGGATTAATTTATTTAATCATCTAAGTTAATCCACCCTTAACTCTCTATCCTTGGAATATCAAAGCATTTATATTTGTTCATTTAACACAGTTAAATAAATATGTATAAAAATAAATACAGTTAAATAAATAAATAAATTCTCACATGTTTAGAGGATACAACAATGATATAATTGGTTGGGGAATTTTCTCGGGGCAGAATTTGGTGTTATTCTTTATTCTGAAAAGAGACAAATTTTCACACAAAAAACATATATTCTAAGATGTTTCCATCGAATGATAAAGAGGAATATGATAGAGTAGTCCAATTGTTTCTCCTGCTGAAACATGAGTAAAAATAATTATCGCTCGACGAAATTAAACAATGAATAATTCAGAAAAATGATTTACAAAGATACCATTATGGCAGTTTACTGTATTTAATTCGAGGAAAGAACGAGGTTAATTTCTTTCGAGTCTTTCGCCGCTAGTTGATTTTGTCCTATTTATATATCGTCTCCACTTTCATTTGTGTTTTCGGTTTTCCAGAGAACCAAACAGAGGGCTCTGGCAGCCGTTTTCATTTTCAAGCGTCCTACTCAACAGCGTAAATTCGACGCATTTCTCGCTCAGTACGTTGCTTTGTGGTAGTAACTCGCTGAAATAGAGGTTCTTGGTGGGTTTTGTTTCTCCCGCTCTGTTTTTTTATTGGTTTCAGTTGTGCTCGTGTTACACTATTATCGAACATATTAAAAAGTGAAATAGAATGTAAAGTTTTTTTCTTTCGCCGTTTGTGTTGTTGAAGATCGAATTCTGTAAGCGCTTTGATCACTTTTATAAAAGAAGTCGTGTTTTCTCCAATTTCGCTGCTCTGTAATAACATTTTTCGAATTTGAATGCATAATCCGTCATTTTCGGGGTTTTACTTGGTTATTTTTTAATAGATATTTTCGTTTTCGGTCTTTTAGGCTCTCTGTTTTGATTTTTGAAGAAACAACAAGAATTGGTAAGAATGAAGGCCACCCAGTTTAGTAAGGGTGTTGTAACAAAACCGACGAGGCTTTTATATTCTTCAAGGCCAAGCAAAATTTGTAATTTCTTTGTGCCGGTTGATAGGAAGTGGATAGGCGATGCAGACATTGTGCGAGCCTGCCATTTGTTTTCAAAGCATAGAATACGACTGTCACCCCTGGTGACCCGTCGGAGAAAGCCTGGTTCAGACGCTTGTAGTTGTCAATTGAGTTCTGATTGTAATATCGGTTCCCCTGATGTGGAGGAAAGATTGGCTGTAGAGGAAGATGAGGCCTTGAGCAGTGCAGGGAAGGATGTTATTCCGTAAGACCTTAAGCCATGTACTACATTATTTGTACAAACTATTGGTTTGAGTTTCACTCTTCTGCACTTTTGAAATTTCATTTTAATTTGTTTCAGAGAAGTGCTTTTTCCACTTTTTCAGGGGGGTTTAAAATGGATTTATATGTGTACTTTTTGAGTGGGGCATTTATTAGAAGCTTTGAAAGCTCTAGTTTACTTTTTATGGTGTAAAATATCTATATTGCTGTACTCCGTATAGATGCAGACACGTTAATACTGCATGCAAGTATTTGTCAGTTTTCTGAAATATGATCGAGTGTTATCTGAAAATATGTAACTCTTGATTCTGGCCCGGAAGCATTGATTGAGCTGTTTCACTCACATCTTTTACCCCCTTAATTTATTTTTCTGTAAGTAATTTTTCATAAATTTTGATTTGTACATAAAGCTGGTATGGGGAAAGAATTTGTGTTTAATACTATATGAAGGAGCAATCTTAGAAATAACCAATGGGCAAAATAAATTTTCTTCTCTGCTCAAGCAATCTCTTGAGAGTTGTAGACCTGAGTCTTGTTATTTGACATGATTTTTAAGTTTTCTGACCTGCCAATTCTCTTAAGAACATTCCTGGACTCTGTGTGCACACGGGCATCACCTTCTCTAAAGTAGTCTATCAGTGAGGAAATTCTGTAGTGATAGCAAGCAAGCAACTTAAATCCTAACCCTAATCTGCATGCCTTCAGATAAATTATTCGCTACATATCTTGTAAGATGTTATTATGCTTGCCTATGTACATGTATTGATTTCCTCAATCTGTTTGCAGTGAGTTGACGGGAACTCCTGTCAGTAAATCACAGTCTCAGGATGTCAAACACGAACTTTTGATGCTCTCTTTGCCTGCCGCTGCTGGACAGGCTCTTGAACCCTTAGCACAGCTCATGGAGACCGCCTATATCGGCAGATTAGGTACCATCTATTTTTTATATATGATTCCTTCCTCATTTCCTGTTTGGTGGTTAAAAAATTCTTATAATTTTAACACATTTTTCTTGGATGTATTTGGGTCCCCTTTTTACCATTTTCTTCATCTTCTTCTTTTATTTTTGTTACTCATTTTCTTGTCTTGATATTGGTTGCATTTTTGTTGTTAGTTTTATTGAATATGCTCTGCTTGCTTATTATGTTATTTGTTAACTTTATTCTTCTCATTTTTTTAAATATTTGTTAGTCTATTTGTTCACATAAGAGTACTTGATATCAGAGGTTGAACTAATTTAATTGTGTGACTTACTAGTGAACTGGGGAGTTACATGCTTGAATTAGTGATTTAAATATTTGTAGTACTGATGCTTTTAGAGCTTACAAAAGCAATAATTGTCATATGAAATGGGATGTAGCTATAGATGGTCTTTTTGTACTTTTAGCTTTGAAGTTTTAACACCCCCCATTGTTTCACTATTCCCATAGGTCCTGTGGAGTTGGGTTCAGCTGGTGTCTCCACAAACATTTTTAACTACGTATCAAAGCTTTTTAATATTCCCCTCCTTAGTGTTGCTACTTCTTTTGTTGCCGAAGACATTTCAAAGTATGCAATTGAAGATTCTGCTTCAGGTGAAGTAAAACTGATGGTCGATGCCTTGAATTCTTTTGTTGAACTTATATTTCATTCTGGTTTCATTGTGCTATTATATAACTGGCACGATATCTTCATGTTTATTTATATTTTGGTCCAATTGTTGAACAGTTGGGGGTTGCCTAGAAGGCATGACAAACGGTAAACCTTCTAATGGAGTGGCTGAAAGAAAACAGCTATCTTCAGTGTCTACGGCTTTATTATTAGCAGTTGTGATCGGCATTATTGAGGCTTTAGCCTTGTATTTTGGAGCTGGAAAGTTTCTAGATTTGATGGGCATATCATCAGTAAGTTTCTTTATCTACTTGGGTTTATATAATATGTTAATTAATCACACACCTTCCTTTCCTTCTCTCTGTACGCTGTATACTGATACATAGACATGCATCATTGTGCATGTTTGTGAAGACATATGCATGATGCATGCTTGTGAAGACATATGCATGCTCCCACATATCTCCATGTATGTGCATGTGTGTTTGTGTTCAAATATTCAGTTAGTCAATTACCCATTTGTCTTGCTGTATTGGTGCTCTGCATTTGGGCATTGGTCCATCTGGGTACTAGTGTAATTATGGGATCATAATAGTCCTTTATTTTCTTTTAGATCTGTTTTTATATTCTCCGAGGTAGTTTAGTTTTATTACAATGAATATATTTTTCCCTGGGTGTCTTTTTCTAAACAGGATTCTTCCATGCGCATTCCAGCACAACGATTTCTTTCGCTTAGAGCGTTTGGTGCTCCTGCAGTTGTGGTCTCTTTGGCTCTTCAAGGCGTTTTCCGTGGTTTCAAGGACACAAAAACTCCTGTTTTATGTCTAGGCAAGTGTTTTGGCTTAATAACTACAGTAATGCTTTGGTTGACAGAGCTATCTTCACCATAGATATATGTCATCATACTCAAACATATTAGTTTTTCTTTTACTATGTTTTTTTACCTTGTTCTTCCTTTTATATTTTTCTTTCTGATGGTTTCTCGTATGTTTTTGGATTGAGGAATAAAAAAGGATAAATGACAGGCCTTGATTGTTGCTACCGTCACAATACTTTTGAAATGTCCATTTCCTCATTGTCTGAGTCAATCCCTTTCATCCTCCTAGTAATTTTTTCTTTCCTATTTTTTTTTTTTTTGTTTGGGGGGGGGGGGGGGGGGGGGGGGGGACAGATTTCCATGCAATCTTTTTATTACCGAAAAGGAAGAAGTTGATGTTGGTCTTGTATTTGTTCTTTGCGGCTCTAGAAACTTATTTTGAAGCATGTACAGTTTCAATATTTTTGAGGTGTTGTCTTATCTGATTACTTTTGTATCTTGCTTACTAGTTGTTGCTTTTATGTTTTCAACTTACATGTTATCAAGATCCAGCGATTCTGTTTGTCTCCATTTCTTTTGCCTGTCTTCCTGCTAATTTACATTTTGTTCCTTATGCAGGCATCGGTAATCTATTAGCTGTATTTTTGTTTCCCATTCTTATGTATTATTTTCAATTGGGTGCAACTGGAGCGGCCATATCCACTGTTTTGTCTCAGTATGTTCCTTGTGGATGAATCTCTCTCTCTCTCTCTCTCTCTCTCTCTCTGTGTGTGTGGCTTTATTTAACAATAATCATGCTAGAAATATTTATGCTTCAGATACACTGTTACCTTCTTATTGATCTGGAAATTAAACAAGATTGCTGTATTACTGCCCCCAAAGATGGGATCACTTCAATTTGGTGGATATATAAAATCGGGTAAGTTAAGTTTTTTCTAGTGCCAACTCTCTTGATTCTTTAAAATGTTTTTTCCCTGTATTTCTTTTTGTAGTCATTGGGTTGACATGAGTTAAATTTTAATTTTAGTCAACATATTTTCCGTGAAAATAATTGATATGCTATTGTGATTGTGATCAATTGCTGATGGAGGAGTAGATTTATTTGGATGGTGTATTTTCTATTTTTCCTGCTTATTATTTTGATAGAATTTGATAAACGTGTTAGGTCCTTTCCTCTACTTGAGATGTATTTCCATTGCTTTGTTACCAACTATGGGTTGCTTTAGGTGGCTTTCTTCTTGGAAGAACTCTTGCTGTTCTTACAACCATGACATTGGGGACATCAATGGCGGCTCGTCAAGGTCCAGTAGCTATGGCTGCACATCAGATATGTATTCAAGTATGGTTGGCTGTATCCCTACTCATAGATGCACTGGCTGCATCTGGTCAGGTATTAAATTTCTTTCTTTGAATTATTTTTCTTATGAGCTGTCATAAATTTACTTGTTTCCGTGCTATCATTCCATTCAGTTTCTAAGGTTGGAATTATTAGTTTTGATGTGAGGTTTGTGGATTGATCATGATTAAAATAGAAAGATACAGATTATTGTAGGAAATACATAAACAATGAGTGGAGTAAACTAGTTGAAGGAAAACCTTTATTCTATGATAAAAAGGAAAGTTCATCTTTCTTTCTTTAGTCTTCTGGCTTCAAGCTCCCCCTAAGAAACTCTCTAAGAGCATACATATTGCATACTACATAACCCCCACATTCTGTTATCAGAATTTATCTGGAGACAAGTTTGGTTTTTGTTCTCTTTATAAATGTATCTATTTGCAGGCCCTGATTGCAAGTTCTTTATCAAAAGGAGAATACAAGACTGTGAAAGACATTACATTCTTTGTGCTAAAGGTAAGCTTGTCATGAATGCTTTTCCATTAATTCTGATTGTATGATGCAATCCTTTAGTTGAGCAGATTCTGTTTGAGGACTTGATGTGCATGTTTTTCCAGATAGGATTGTTCACTGGAGTTTTCTTGTCTGCAATTCTTGGTGTATCTTTTGGTTCTTTGGCCACCTTGTTCACCAAGGATCCGGAAGTCTTAGGAATTGTTAAAACTGGGGTATTGGTACGTAACCACACTTATGTTTGGCAATTTGTTCAAAATACTTTTTTAGCTTTGAAAGTTTATGTAACTACCAGTGCCCTTTTGATATTTCTAATGAATTTATCTAAAACTTGTCACAGTTTGTCAGTGCTAGTCAACCTTTGACTGCCCTAGCTTATGTTTTTGATGGTCTCCACTATGGTGTTTCAGACTTTGCATATGCGGCTCGCTCTATGGTAAGTCTTACCTTTGGAGTTTTTCAGATGTCCTTACTTGGTTCTATGTATTGCTTCTCTAACACATTTGTATTGATTTAAAGATGCTGGTGGGGACAATATGTTCAGCATTTTTGCTCTATGTTCCTTCAATTGTTGGTCTTCCTGGGGTTTGGTTGGGCTTGACCCTCTTTATGGGCCTACGAATGGTGGCAGGATGTGTGAGGTAAACTTCACAGTATTGTGAAATATTCACTTTCATTTTCTAGAGTCTATATATCATGAATCATGACTTATTTGAATATTTGTCCTGACAGTAGGCAAGGGGCCATTATGCATCTGTGGATGATATACATATATATAGATATAAGTTGTATATATAGATATAAGTTATATATATATAAATATATGTATGGTGTTGCTCTTCTCTAAAAAAAATTATACATATTGATGTGAAAGCATATTACAGTTCATCTACTAATCTTGGGTTCAGTTTCATATACAAAGTTATCAACAACTTATATTTATAGTTTTAACTTTTTAGGAGTTAAATATTGCCAGCATCTGCATCTTTAGATGCTTAGTGTTGCTCTGCTTATATAGATTTGATTGTTGCTAATTCTCTCTTATTCTAGTTGACTTATGTATAACCGATATTGTTAGATTATTATCAAAAAGTGGTCCATGGTGGTTCCTGCACCGGGATTTCCAGAGAACTGAGGTTAGTGGATGTTCGTAACTATGGTTCTTAATGTTCTAATTTCGGGTTATGTTTTGGGCTTGAGACTAGAAATTAGAGCTATACTGAAATTCCTTCTTTTTCAGATGGCCACTTGAAATGGGATTAAGCTTGGAAGATTGCAGGACTGCTCCTATTCTCAAGTATGACATACCTTTCTTAATAGATGTTTCAGTTGTGACTTATGCTGATAAACAGTTTTTGGGTTTCAATTGGAACCATCTGGTATAGGCTGCACAAATTTAAACTATCTGATATTGATTAGATTATTAATAATTACTGATTTTTGGCAAAGGAAAGCATAAATTTTTTGTTGCTAAATTGTCATTTATGCTTGGTAGATTATCATTTCATTATTGGTATCGCCATGTATCATATATCTCTGGCAAAGTCCAGGCTTTTCTTTCCCTGGTGACTCGGGGAGCAATAGCACTTCCAACAGAATAGGGGTGTAGAACCGGGGCCCAATTTTTTTCCCGGTCCAGTCCAAAACCCGGAAATTGGGTAAATCCGGGCAGTTATTCGCCCGGATTGAACCCAGGCGGGTATTAAATTTTTTTTTTTTTTACCCGCCCGGATCCAGTTCTGATTGCACACCCCTATATCAGAAGGGATTTATCTAGACATTTTCTCTTGTTGGGAGTAGGACTGGGTTGGGCAGTATTCTTCTAGTTTTCGTATTGGCATCCTAAAAATAGAAACCTAAAAAGAAATTCAAAGAGATGTTTTAGATGACATTACCAGCTATAGGAAAGAACATACAAATCAATTATATGAAGAAAAGTTAAAGAGTTAAAATTCAATTAAGAAAAACTTAAAACTTGTTTAATAATTCTCCCCTGTGGTCCCTTAAGGTTGATTCTAGGCATTCCCGACAAAGTATGCTACCCACAATTTGGATCTAGACAACCCATAGTTCTGTGGATCCAAATAATTTTTTGTGGTTATAATGCTGATAAGGAACATGAGCATGGTTGATCGCAACTAGAACAGATGATAACTCTGAATTGCAACACCCAAATAAGCAACCGTTTTATCACTGAATTTGATTATTTTCCAAATCAGCTATGGTTTACAACTTTCTTTTGAGGATCTTCTTTTAGACATTCAACTCTAGGAGATAGCACAAGCAGTTCAACACTATTCCTCATGAAGCAGAAATCACT
This sequence comes from Carya illinoinensis, assembly GCF_018687715.1. Taxonomy (NCBI): domain Eukaryota; kingdom Viridiplantae; phylum Streptophyta; class Magnoliopsida; order Fagales; family Juglandaceae; genus Carya; species Carya illinoinensis. The sequence continues at coordinate 31,356,073 of NC_056757.1, forward strand.
GATAGAATCTCATAGTTTCTACTCCATATATATAATGTCTGCTTCATTGTCAAATTCATTGATTTCATCCTAAGCCACAACCTGAATTATCTTTAATGAATAAAATTGAAAAGATGAGAAGTATTAAATATTGATAGCACCATGAAACAGGGTTCATAGTCCATCAGACCTTAAGGCTCAAACAACTCAGCGTTGAAGGAATCCTTTCTTCTGGGGTTCCAACCCTTATCTTTTGCATCATTGTACACCAGCAGTGCAGGATCTCCTGTAGTGTTGGCCAGAGGACGTCTTCATGGCACAGTCCATTTTCAATGCTTGGCAATCTGATTATGCCGTCAACAACCTCTGCTAGCCATCGGCCATCTCATCTCCGAGGTGTACACATTCAAAATACTCTCTGAGATCATAGTTACTGCATCATAGTTCTGGAATTTTTGGATGAATACATTACCTTATACTTTGGGAAATGCCATTTCCTTTTTTTCAATTATTGCTCGTGTCAATGCTAGTTGTTCTAGATTTACATCCTGCCAGAGTTTAAAGTTGATGAATGATAGATGAAATTTGCACCATTTCTTGCTTTGCTTGTCATGTATTGGCATGCTTATTGGACATGATAATTCCATATTTTGCTTGTTTCACAAGTTCTGATGTTCATTACTATTCTGTCACAGAAATGCAGATCAATAGAGTAATCTAGGAACCATTTATTCAGCCAGGAAAACATAACATGTTTCCTCACATCAACATCGTAATAACACATTTCCTCCCACATCAAATACATTAGAAACAGGAAATTAATGTAAGAGAGATCAAACGGCAAGTACATGAAATATATACGGAGTTACGCCTGGATAATCATCCAATTATTTTGGGGTGAAATATATATCAACCTCTGATCTCGATGAGTATTAAATTATATAACAGTATGCAGGAAATAAGAACATGATCTTTTAATCACGCTTCTCTGAGAAGTTAACATGGATGCCATCCACAAATCCTAGAATAGGATTGCGAACGATGTTTCCTCCCTTGACTTTCTTCCACCTGTAATAAATAAATAAACCCTATAAACATCTTTAATTTAACTCCCTCATAAAACAAGTAATGTAATACCGTAAAGAAGAGAGCATTCATGTACCTGTACTTGGTGACCAAGACGTGCAGGAAGGTAGCCATGAAAGCTTTAGTGTAATCTGCCCCTGCACATGGTCTAATTCCTCCTCCAAAAGGCATGAAATTCTTAGACATAACACCTTGGTCTATATACTGCAGATTCGATAAAATAAAATAAAATAAAATAAAATAAAAAGATAAGAACTGTGAAGGATTCTGATTCCCGTCTACGTACGAACGACAATGATTAATGATATTGAAAATTATAAAATGTGTTACCCATCAATATGCACACACCTTCCAACGCCATGGATTGAAAGCAAGTGGGTCCTTGTACGTGTTGGGGTCTAAATGAAGAGCAGGATTCGCGAGGATAACAGTCCAACCAGCCGGAATTGTATATCCTGTTAATTAAGATTTAATTAGCACTTCAATCACTATATATATAAAAAAATACCATTAATATGAGAATTACTACATATATAAAGAGATTATATAAAATAAACTTATAAATTGATATGGGTTCATAAAATTCGTTAGATCTATTTTATAATAAAAGTAATTTTATAATCTGACGTATCACATAAGTTTGTGGGTTCATTTTTGTATATATAAGGGAGCAATATAATTTATACCTTTATATTCAATATCTTTGACTACCTTTCGTAGTAAACCAGGAGCAACAAATCCCAGCCTGAGAGTTTCATTGATGACCTGTTGATAATCATAATTTCCACGCACCAAACTAATCATGGAATGCTATGAAATTTCAATATATCAGGAAGAGATAGCATATTGCAGATCAACTGACCTGAAGGGTGAATGTCAGCGACTTGTATTCATCCCATGTGAGTATGGCATTTGGATTCTCCCTCTTTTTGAGAATTGCCTCATGCTCTGCCTGATAAACCATGCATATTGTATATGATCAGTACTGCTATACCATTACTATATATATATTGATCATCGGAAACATCGCATGCAAGACAGAACGAGATCATCCTCTCGATTATTTCACTTGAAATGAAGATTGCACGCATACCATCAACTCCTGTAGAACTGAAGGATGGTCCGCAAGCAACTTGATAGTCAATGATAATGATGATGAAATCGTATCAAAGCCAACAAAAGAGAGCGCATACAACAGATTAACGATGAATTCTGACGAAAATAATTTCTGATCATTATCCCCTTTAATATTTATGGCTTGATCAAGGAGATCTCCAGTACGATCATGTTTCTCAAGTGAAGCGAGCCTCTCTTCTGTTATATTCCTCAACATGACCAAAACTTCTTCTCGATCCTGAATATATATTGAAATCCAACTATTTATAAATGAAAAGAAGTACACATTTCTGAATCTGGCCTTTCAAATAAATTCTTTTCATCACGTACCTTCAGACACTTATGATATGTAGTACCGGGGATATTTATAGGAAATGACATTAAAGCTTTCATGGTATTGGATAACTTCTCGCTCATGTTCACAGGAGATTTCTCGGCATCATAACCAAACAAATACTTTGCAAAGAAATCAAATGTCATCTGCATTATTGTCAGGGATGGAAGAACGATTTTAAGATACCTCAAAATTAAGAAAGAATCTTAGATTTTAAGTAGCTTTAATTTAAATTAAACATTAATACTCACGACTGAAGCCGCACGTTTCACTTCGACAGAAGGCTGACGTGACCATTCTCTAAGGGTTTTGTTAACATACTGTTCAATTTGAGGAAGCAAACTTTTCTTAATTCTGTCAGCACCAAAGTGATTCAAAGTAATGCCCCTTATGTGCTTGTGGATGAGACCAAGCTTATTTAACTTATTTTCACCTTCCAAATTCATGAGCTTGGAAAATGAATCCAAGTACTCAAGTTCAACCAACCTCCCTTCTTGTCTTGCGATGAGATGGTTCAACTCCGGATTCGTTGACACCACAACCGACCTACCTACCAAACTTGTTCGAAATATGGTGCCATATCTGATGGAGAAATTAAACACAAATATATATTAAGTATATCAATGAATCAACATCCATGACCACCAAGGTCGTAGCTAGCCTAGTTGGTATGAGTTGGTATTTCATAATTTCAAGATTAGGTGTTCGAGTTAGGACAAAAGTTAAAACTATTTGTAGTAATAAAACTTGACTTTTGGGTCATGAGATGGACTTTGGACCAGCTGGATTCTTTGGAGGCGCTATGGTGATGGGCTCGCCCTTGAGATAATAGTTATGGTTCAAACTAGACATTTTGCAGTGGGGAGGGGCTCGTATGGTCACGACCAGGAAGGGTTGCTATGCTGGTTGCCCCTACCTCTCATTTTCTTGTAAAAAAAGAATCAATGTCTATGTATGGTACATACTTACATAGCTAATACAATCAGCAATATGAGAGAATCACACGCCTTCTCTCTTCGTTGAGGATAGTGTAGAGGATATCACTTCTCAATGAATGACTTCCCATATATGCCAAAGTTGACCAACATGATTGTAGGAGTTTTGTTTATTTATAGTTTCATTTTCAATTGTAAATTCATTGACTTGTATTAACGTTATACAATCTATAAAATGATATAAAGCAACACAATTCACCACCCGAAAGTAAGGTGGATTTTCAAACCTTCTCATGGTATCAAGAGCATACCTAGATTAACCTCCTTCGATCCCAATGGCGTCCGATTCCACACCCAACCTCCTTCCCTTCAACACCATGATTCACATGGCCACTATTAAACTTTCATCATCCAACTACCTCCTATGGAATAGCCAACTTCTTCCCCTTCTTGAGAGTCAAAACTTGCTAGGTCATGTTGATGGCACCCTTTTGCCGCCACCTCAATTCAAACCTGCCAACTCTTAGACACCAAACGACAAACACTAGGCGTGGAAAGCTATGGACCAGCGTTTGCTCAGCCTTCTGCTCTCTCTCTCTCTCTCTCTCTCTCTCTCTCTCTCTCTCTCTCTCTCTCTCTCTCTCTCTCTCTATATATATATATATATATGTATATATATTATATGAAGGCCTAGTTTGTGATAACTACTTAATGCGTGATTTGTATACCGAATGGAAGACATACTCAAATCTTTTACGATATTCGACATGATCACACCCGTCGGGCCGAACATGATCGAGACACCATTGATTCATGTTCTTATATATAATATACACACACACATATACACACACTAGACACCCAAACGATGAATTAATGATGGAAATAGTAGAATATTATTGTGATGTTACCTTTGAACTCTGTTTTTGATGAATGGATGGAGGTCTAGAGAGTAACTGCGAACGAGCAACTCAAGAGATTCTCCAATAAAAGGAAGGCCCATGGAACCGGGAGGGAGGACTCCATTGCACTTTGGGTTTCTCCATTGCCTTAAACTATATATTATGGCAATCACTGCCACTGCACCTGCTATAACTTCCCACATTTTTTCTGTTCTTCTTTCCTTTACGGCTTCTACAAAGTACTAAGCTGAAGATTGCTGAGAATATATATATATATATCATATCACACATACCGCATACGTACGTATGTGTGTCTGCATGTATGTATGTATGCATGGTACGCTAATTAATCTCTCCCAGTGGAATGAGAATTAAGAGAACTGATCATAGTCAATAAACACGTAATTGATTCAATAAATTTTGTTAGCCTCCTTCATTGACTTGACGGCCGGTGGAAGAGAAAGGACAAAAAAAAATCAAAGTGGGTTTATATAGCTTTAATTTCTAGATCTTTTACATCTGGCTGAGGGCTATTCATGGTCATGGATGTCGACCTTTACGTAGCCCCATATATGGACAATAAAAACAAAAAAAATTGAGACGTGGTGAGTAGGAAAACTCAGGTTCTAGCCTATTATTTAAGTCAATCTTTTATCATTTATTAAGCCAAATTTTTAGGTAATTTTAAAGAAAAATGCTAAATGGTCTCCTTAATCTTACTGCTCATACATTTTTTTTTCTTAATAATTAAAGATGTTTAATAAAATATTTAAAAAAATCACAAAAAAAAAAATTCAACTAGTTATACGCCAAGCTATAAAGGTTAGGCGATCCACTAACAGCATCCCCAATTTTAAATACATGATAGATTCACTTCTTAGATCTATATATAGCTCATTTTAGACCTTTAAATTTTGGTCAAAGTGATGGGGTTTTGATCGGAGTAGAGGAACCCTATTAAGAGTATTGGTATTGGTGTAGCTAAATGCAAATGTAAACACATATTTAGCTAACAATCTCACTTTTTTAACTGCATTGGATTAACCATATGCAAATTTTTTACTTAATATGAATAGTATTTTTTCATATTTTCAGATCTACTATTCAGTGTATTCACCATTCACCTTTTAATTTTTTACTTTTTTTTCTCTCTCGCACCCAATGGCTTTATTTTTCTCTCTCCTCCCACTTTTCCTTTTCTTCACTGCTGGATTAGTGCATATTTGTTGATGTTCAATTTTAAGACAGTACAATTGGTGTATATTTATAAATTTTTATTAGTAGGTTTTAATTGTAAAATATATCAAAAATTAATTTTAGAAAAAAAATTAATAATAATAAAAAATAATATTTTATTATTATAGTTCTATTACATACAGTCATTTTTACATACTTTTTAAACACTCTATTAATGTGATTGGAGTGGCTGGATATAGAGTTTTTATTATTATTATTTTGACTAAAAGATGTATAATCTAATATGTGAGTCTTTCTTTAATGGTAAAGGCAACTTTCAAGATATGTGATCATCTTATATATCTAGAGGGTATGATTTTTATATTCAAAATTTACAACCTTTTTTTTTAATAAAAAATTTATGTATATAAAAAATGGCACTTTTTTTTTTTCTTTGAAACATTTTTCAAACATCTTGAAACATTTTAAATAAAAAAATGTGCACATATACTAATAATTAATTCCTCAACCATTAAAAAAAAAAAACACATAATCGATCAAATTGGTGGCCAACCGCACCATCCATTTTTTTCCTACATGATCTAAAATTTTATTTAATTTCTATATATCATGTATTAATTATGACGTGGTCCCTTCAAAATTAGTTTATTTGCCAAAACACTAATTTCAATTTGATGGGTATATTTTAAAAAAGCTTAAAACTAAATTAAATTAAATTTATGAGATTAATAAACTTACCAATATAGACCCCAAAATTCTTGATTATACAATATTAAAGTTCTTAATATAGAATTCAAACTGAAATAAACTCTAGAAGAATCATTTAAGATTGATATCCTGTATAAAAAAATAGCTAAAAATTTTTATCATTTAAAATTCATTAAGCAAGAAAAAATTTATTTGTGGTATCAATTGTAGTTTTATATATTTATTATGTCACCAAAATATTTAAAATTTATATGAAACTTGTATAAATTAGCTTACGTACTATAATGAAAGATGAACTTACAGAAAACCACATGTTAGTTTTCTAATTATTTTTATAGAATATATATATTTTTCTAACTTAGAAGATGATATGAGGTTGTAGCACTACTTCCTATATATATAGTGTTAAGTGGTGACAACCTAAACGATTTAAGGTAATTTGAAATTTCCAACTAATTCTTGTAAACCACGAAATTATCTATCAATTTTCTTGAACAAATAGATTAGATCTCAATCTTATAATTATATAATAAATCAAATACTTAGCATAAATAAATAAACTTGCATGACATAACGATTGGTTACGAATGAAAATCCTTTAAAAAACTCTTGAAAGGTAAAACTCCACGGGACAGTCAAACCCAGGAAACTCAATCTTATTATTTGAAAAACAATTACAAGCAATCATCAATTACAAAACCTTTGCAATTCGACTCTTTTACTTGCCTAGAAAAACGGCTCGTTTGTCTTCTACCGCAGTAGCAGCCAGAACTTCTGGCGATTTTCAAATGTTGACTTCTCTTCTGAAACTCCAGAGGCTGAAATCCAATTGATGTTACTTCACACTCAACGCATGATCACACTCAAGAAGAGATGAAAAACCTCATGAAAATTTTCAAGTGAATTTTTTCTCACAAATGTTCAAAATATCCTCTCTGGAATTCGTGACTCAAAGTCCTTAGTGAGATACAAAACCGAATCCCTTTAAATAGAAAGTCTGGAAAGAATTCTAGTCACAGTAAGGTTCTGCTGACGGGTAGAGACAGTCACGCGAACGTTTCCTGACGGGTTACTGACATTTCGATATAACTCTTCACTGTAGTTTCTTATCTGTGTTTAGTTTCGGATCTTGATAATTGCAGAGTCTTATGGATTCGAAATTCATGTAACTGACTTATCTAAATAATCTTATAAACTTCTAGATAAACTCAATATTGTTAAAGATAAAGTCATATCTTATCTTACATTCATCCAAATTTAATTAAATAATGATAAAATAAACCTTATCATTTAGTCATCTAATTCTAACCAATTTTTACCTCTACAATATTTTTTTTTGGCAGATTGGTGACAAAACCAACTTGATGAATGTAATATAAAATCTGTTAAAAGCACAAACAACAAATGAAGAAACCGAGTAGAAATTTCAAGCAAATAATCAAGAATAAAAGCATTCTTCCCCTCAATATCATTCAACTCTCACTCAATAAATTCATTTAAGCAAATTCATTAAACTCCCCCTCAATTTCTCAACACCTAAATATTTCAACATATTTTAGTTTGCACTTTCAACACTCCCCATTTTTGTCACTAATATGACAATAACCATAAGAGAATAAATACCACTTATGTGTGCCATGATAAAAAAATTCTCGTGTCTAAACTTTTCATGGATTAAATGCACCTGAAATTTCTCCTAACTGCACAGGTTTTAGTATTGATTCATCCTCACTTGAAGATTTCTCAAATGGCAAGAGAGGAGTGAAATTCTTTCGCTTTTCCCTTTGTTTGAACCTCATCTGCATCAATACTTCAACCAAGTCAGAAAAGAAATAGCCAAAATCAAGGTGTGAGAATCTGTTGATATTAGAATCCCTTGATTTTTTTCAAAACACATATACGTTCTACTCACGCTTATGGTCTTGCCATATGTATAAGAGAACCACTATAAATAGCCAAAATTAAAGAATCTGAGACGAGTTAGAAATTTTCACAAACACTTGGTGTGCACCCGTGAGAAAACAAAGGCCATAATCCTGTGAGTTACATAAACTTATCCTCAATACATGTATAGAGTAGATATTAAAAAAAAAAAAAAAAAACCCATTTACAGGCAATTTAGCTCAACAAAACAGTCCAATGCTTCTTAAAATCAAAACCCTCCACACATACTTCAACTATCCACATGCCAAACATAAAACTGAAAAAAGAAACAAAAAAAATCAGTAGATTCGAATATACTTACCTTGATGATGGAAAATCAAAAGAGGAAAATGAAAGGTGCACCAGGAAATGAGGCTTGCGTGAAGGAGCCAAGAGGCCATGAAAATGGGTATAGAGAATGCTCAGAATCGGGGTTGGGAGCAAATGAAAGAGGTAGGAGGTGGGTTTTAAGGCTTTTAAAGCTTGACCCTCCCGTGCATGCGCTAGACCAAATAAAAAAAATTATGCATAGATTCGGGAAGATTTATTATTATTTTTATTTCAATTTTTTTTATTGTTATAAATATGAATGTGAAAGAAAAAAAAAATAAAGTAACATGCCTATAATCACCTCAATTCAATCAAGGCAGAAATTACCAAAAAAAACTACTAATCCTTAGCACACTCATGTTGCAACAGTCACTTTGGATGTTCACTCCTCATAGAATCATCAATATCAAAATTCATGTGAGTGTGTGAGTGAGTATACTTATACCATAGCATTTTATGAACTCATTTCTTCAATATATTTTTGAGACCTTTATTCATGAAAGATTACTTTTTATAGATACTCACAAGAGTTTGTTGTTTCACCTTAAAAGTCAAACTTTATGTTAGGGCCTAGATATATGAGCATCTCCTCCAAACACTAGTTTGTATACTCCCTTTTTGTGTTCATGTTTATTGCTCATCTTTTTCCATAATGATTAGAGCATCGATTTTTTCTATAAGAACTTTAAAGTGATAAATTCGTGTAGGGTGTTTGTCTTTTTTCGCAATGAATTAACACCGAATTTTTCTATATGGATTAACTCTTTGTGTTTGGCAAGAGAAGAGCTCTTTATTGATATACTAGGTTCAACTAGTATTAGTCAATTCAAGACATGAACTCCCTCTTTTATGAGCATCTTTAAAAGATGTTTACATATAGGTTCCTCTCAGTACATTATAAATGAACTTTACCAAGTTGACTTATAGGGTTAGTATGCTTAAAGTGTACTGCACAAAGAAGATAAGTGCATAAGATCAGAAATTTTTTTAAAGTAATCCCACACATGTTCAAACCTTGATTTATCAAACATTTACCTTCCTTAAAGAAAAGTTTTGAACCGAACTAGAAATTTTTTTTATATTATATATATTTTATTTAAAATTGAAAAACAGAAACATAAAAGTAAAACAGAAAAATAAAATGCATGTCCTAGACTAATGTAATAATACAAAGAATGCAATAACATGCAAGTACTCCTATTAATTAATGTGACATAACATCTTTTTTTACCACCCACTTTGTTTTAAATTTTGGTCTATTATTTTCATCAATACCATTTTGTATGATATTTTCTTTATTTTGAAAGCAAAAATCTGCTAGTTCACCAAGTTTGAGACTTAAAAAATTGATTTTTTGACTCATATCACAAACTTGATTCTCTAAACTATTTCTTTTCCTTTTCAGATTTCTTTCACCTCCATTTTTCTTCATTTTATTTAAGTTAAAGCAATTTGGTCTTATATGACCAACAACACCACAATAATGACATGTAAGAATAAACTTACCTTTGGACTTACCTTGGTTGGGCTTCTTTGTCATTGATATATTATGTGAGGCGCTTGGAACATGAGTTTTAGATACGGCTTTCTTTGGAGCTTCCTCATTTTGACTTCCTTTAACAAAAATGATATTTTTTGATGAAATAACAGCGGATAATGAGTCTTTAAGTTCCATACCTTGGGAAGTCATATACCCCAAACTTTTGGAGCTTCCTCATTTTGACTTCCTTTAACAAAAATGATATCTTTTGATGAAATGGCAGCGGATGATGAGCCTTTAAGTTTCATACTTTGGGAAGTCATATACTCCAAACTCGTGTGATTACAACTAGATTTTTGAAAACTCAATATCTCTTCTAATTTATGTGTTGCTATTTTTTGTTTGTACTCCTGAAACTTTTTTAATTCTTTTTCTAGTGTAGCCTGTTGATCTTTTAATATAGACACTTCAACACCAGAAATTTTTAATGCCTTAGAAAGATTGTTTTTCTCATTCTCTACAACAGTAAATCTATTGTAAAACTTTTTGTTGAGTTTCTTTAATTTTATCACTTCTTCACACACATCATTATATGCTTCCTGTAAACTTAACTCATGATCAGCCACAACTAGAGCAACCTCCGAATCACTATCATCATCATCACTTTAAGATTTTGTTATCCCAATATAAAAAAAAATCATTAATAACAATAGAAAAAATCACAAAAGTATTGTCATAATCAGATGATGAACTTGAAGTTTCAGATTCTGAACTATCACTAAGTGTGGCATTCAATACTTTTCCTTTACTTTTCTTGAAATTTGAGCATTCAATTCTTATATGACTATAACCAGAACATTCATGACACTTTACTTTATCATTATTATCAGATTTTTCTTTTTTCTATTTTTCAAAATAAATTTTCTTTGCAGAAAATTCTTTACCTCTTTTTTTTTTTTCTTTCATCCAAATTTAATCAAATAATGATAAGATAAACCTTATCATTTGGTCATTTAATCCTAACCAATTTTTACCTTTACATAATTAATGAATGAAAATGATAGGGCTCCCGCTGGGGGATCCCCTTCATTTTTCCCAGTTCAACGGGATCCCTATCATTTTTCCCACTTCAATTTTTTTTTAGTTTTTTTTAATGTAGTGATTAAGAAAATATATTTTAATAATATTGTCAATTTTTTTTATTTTTTAAAAATATTTAAAAGTGTTAAAAAATAATTTGAAAAAAATATTTAAAAGTGTTTTTTTTGTATTTTTTATATCATTTTTGTAACACTTTTATATATTTTTAAAAAATAATAAAATTCACAATATTATTAAAAAATATTTTCTTAATCATAATGTTAAAAAAAGAAATGTTGAGAGGAATGCTTGAGCGGTATCTCCCAACAAAATCCTTAGGATTATCCATTAATAAATATTATGAGATGATTGGCATTCAGCTCTTAGCCATTTATTATATATAATGTTAAAAGATAAATTTTAAAGTTTACAAATTTTACGTATTTTATTTTAATAAGATTTATCTATTTTTTTAAATATATATATATATATATACACAAAATTTACTATTTTAAAATCACAAATATCATCCCTCCGTTAGAATATTCAAAGCTCTGATAATAAATTTTGTCAGCCTCCTTCGTTGAGTTGACGGCCAGTGGAAGAGAAAGGACAAAAAAATAAAAGTGGGTTTATATAGCTGTAATTTCTAGATCTTTTACCTCTGGCTGAGGGCTATTCATGGTCATGGATGTCGACGTTTACGTAGCCCCATATATGGACAAGAAAATTAAAAACGAATATCAAGTAATACTACATCTTGAGATGGCCAAGAAAACAATAAAAACAAAAAATATTGAGACGCGGTGGGTAGGAAAACTCAAGTTGTAGAGTATTATTTAAGTCAATCTTTTGTCATTTATTGTATGCAAAATTTTTAGGTAATTTTAAAGAAAAATGCTAAATGATCCCTTAATCTTACTGCTCATACATTTTTTTTTTATTTAAAAATATTTAAAAAGAATCACCAAAACATAAAAATTTCAACGAGCAATGTGCCAAGCAATAAAGGCTAGGCAGCCCGCTAATAGTAGCAGCATCCAACTTTAAATACATGATAGATTCACTTCTTAGATTTATAGCTCATTTTAGACCTTTAAATTTAAGTCAAAATGATGGAGTTTTGATTGGAGTATAGCAGTCCCATTGAGAGTATTGGTATTGGTATAGCCAAATACAAATGTAAACACATTTAGCTAACAATCCCACTTTTTTTTACTGCATTGGATTAACCTTATGTAAATTTTTTGCTTAATATGAACGGTATTTTTACATATTTTCAGATTTACTGTTTTCCTGTCATCCTTTATTTTTCTACTTTTCTCTCTCTCACACCCAACTGCTTTATTTTTCTCTCTCCTCTCACTTTTCATTTTCATTTTTCTATTTTTCTTTGCTGCATTAGTGCATATTTGTTGATGTTCAATTTTAAGATAGCATACTTGGTGTATATTTGTAGATTTTATGTAGTAGGTTTTAATTGAAAAATATATCAAAAATTAATTTTAGGAAAAAAAAATTAATAATAATATTTTATTATTATATTTCTACTACATAAAGTTATTTTTGCTTAGTTGTAACACCCGAGTCTAGTGCCAAGTTGTTTTCGTATATATATATATATATTAGTGTGTTACGTTAAGTGATTTTAAAGTAAAATGTTTTCAGGATGAGTTCGGGTTCTAAATTATTTTTGGGTTGTGTAATATTTTTATTTCAACGACTTTTCAAATTTTTTTTAAACGGATTGGGTTTTAATTTTTTCTAAATAAACCTTGTGAATAAGTAAGATTTAGGTTAAGTATATTAAGTGAATAACTTATGGTTTTGGATAAGGATGGTATTTGAGAAATTTTGAGTATTTAAAATAGGTTAATTTGGCATTTCAAGTTTAAATATCGAAATATGTTTTTGACCAAAAATTTACGAGACTTACATTATTATTTTATAGGTGATAAGTAATTTTTGTTTGAAATTATTAATGATAATTTCTGAAAAATTAAGAAGTTCAGGTAAGCGGGAGTTTTCATGGCACAGTCCATTTTCAATGCTTGGCAATCTGATTATGCCGTCAACAACCTCTGCTAGCCATCGGTCATCTCATCTCCAAGGTGTACGCATTCAAAATACTCTCTGAGATCATAGTTACTGCATCATAGTTCTGTAATTTTTGGATGAATACATTACCTTATACTTTGGGAAATGCCATTTCCTTTTTTTCAATTATTACTCGTGTCAATGCTAGTTGTTCTAGATTTGCATCCTGCCGAGTTTAAAGTCGATGAATGATAGATGAAATTTGCACCATTTCTTGCTTTGCTTGTCATGTATTGGTATGCTTATTGGACATGATAATTCCATATTTTGCTTGTTTCTCAAGTTTCTGATGTTCATTACTATTCTGTCACAGAAATGCAGATCAATAGAGTAGTCTAGGAACCATTTATTCAGCTAGGAAAACATAACATGTTTCCTCACATCAACATCGTAATAACACATTTCTTCCCACATCAAATACATTAGAAACAGAAAATTAATGTAAGAGAGATCAAGCGGCAAGTACATGAAACATATATGGAGTTACGCCTGGATAATCATCCAATTATTTTGGGGTGAAATATATATCAACCTCTGATCTCGATGAGTATTAAATTATATAACAGTATGCAGGAAATAAGAACATGATCTTTTAATCACGCTTCTCTGAGAAGTTAACATGGATGCCATCCACAAATCCTAGAATGGGATTGCGAACGATGTTTCCTCCCTTGACTTTCTTCCACCTGTAATAAATAAATAAACCCCATAAACATCTTTAATTTAATTCCCTCATAAAACAAATAGTGTACTACCGTAAGGAAGAGAGGATTCATGTACCTGTACTTGGTGACCAAGACGTGCAGGAAGGTAGCCAGGAAAGCTTTACTGTAATCTGCCCCTGCACATGGTCTAATTCCTCCTCCAAAAGGCATGAAATTCTTAGACATAACATCTTGGTCTATATCCTGCAGATTCGATAAAAAGTAAGATAAAAAGATAAAAACTGTGAAGGATTCTGATACCCGTCTATAAAATGTGTCACCCATCAATATGCACACACCTTCCAACGCCATGGATTGAAAGCAAGTGGGTCCTTGTACGTGTTGGGGTCTAAATGAAGGGCAGGATTTGCAAGGATAACAGTCCAACCAGCCGGAATTGTATATCCTGTTAATTAAGATTTAATTAGCACTTCAATCACTATATATATAAAAAACACCGTTAATATGAAAGTTGCGATATAAAGAAATTATATAAAATAATATTATAAACTTACGTAGTTTTATAAAATCTGTTAGATTTATTTTATAATAAAAATAATTTTATAATTTAACATATTATATAAATTTATAAGTACACTTTTATATATATATATACACGAGGGCAATATAATTTATACCTTTATATTCAATATCTTTGACTACCTTTCGTAGTAAACCAGGAACAATAAATCCCAACCTGAGAGTTTCATTGATCACCTGTTGATAATCATAATTTCCACACACCAAACTAATCATGGAATGCTATGAAATTATAATATATCAGGAAGGGTAAGCATATTGCAGATCAACTGACCTGAAGGGTGAATGTCATCGACTTGTATTCATCCCATGTGAGTATGGCATTTGGATTCTCCCTCTTTTTGAGAATTGCCTCATGCTCTGCCTGATAAACCATGCATATTGTATATGATCAGTACTGCTATACCATTACTATATATATATTGATCATCGGAAACATTGCTGCAAGACAGAACAAGATCATCCTCTCGATTATTTCACTTGAAATGAAGATTGCACGCATACCGTCAACTCTTGTAGAACTGGAGGATGGTCTGCAAGCAACTTGATAGTCAATGATAACGATGATGAAATCGAATCAAAGCTAACAAAAGAGAGCGCATACAGCATATTAACGGTGAATTCTGACGAAAATAATTTCTGATCATTATCCCCTTTAATATTTATGGCCTGATCAAGGAGATCTCCAGTACGATCATGTTTATCGAGTGAAGCGAGCCTCTCTTCTGTTATATTCCTCAACATGACCAAAACTTCTTCTCGATCCTGAATATATATTGAAATCCAACTATTTATAAATGAAAAGAAGTACACATTTCTGAATCTGGCCTTTCAAATAAATTCTTGTCATCACGTACCTTCAGACACTTATGATATGTAGTACCGGGGATATTTATAGGAAATGACATTAAAGCTTTCATGGTATTGGATAACTTCTCGCTCATGTTCACAGGAGATTTCTCGGCATCATAACCAAACAAATACTTTGCAGAGAAATCAAATGTCATCTGCATTAATGTCAGGGATGGAAGAACGATTTTAAGATACCTCAAAATTAAGAAAGAATCTTAGATTTTAAGTAGCTTTAATTTAAATTAAACATTAATACTCACGACTGAAGCCGCACGTTTCACTTCGACAGAAGGCTGATGTGACCATTCTCTAAGGGTTTTGTTAACATACTGTTCAATTTGAGGAAGCAAACTTTTCTTAATTCTGTCAGCACCAAGGTGATTCAAAGTAATGCCCCTCATGTGCTTGTGGATGAGACCAAGCTTATTTATCTTATTTTCACCTTCCAAATTCATGAGCTTGGAAAATGAATCCAAGTACTCAAGTTCAACCAAGCTCCCTTCTTGTCTTGTGATGAGTTGGTTCAACTCCGGATTCGTCGACACCACAACCGACCTACCTACCAAACTTGTTCGAAATATGGTGCCATATCTGATGGAGAAATTAAACACAAATATATATTAAGTATAACAATGAATCAACATCCATGACCTAGTGGTAGCTAGCCTAGTTGGTATGAGTTGGTATTTCATAGTTTTGAGATCAAGTATTCGAGTTAGGATATAAGTTGAAACTACTTGTAATAATAAAACTTTATTTTTGGATCATGAGATGAGCTTTTGACCAGTTTGATTATTTGGGGGTGCTGTGATAACGGGCTCGCCCTTGAGATAATAGTTATGGGTCAAACTAGACATTTTGCAGCTGGGAGGGGCTCCTATGGTCACGCCCAGGGAGAGTTGCTACGCTGGTTGCCCCCACCTCTCATTTTCTTGTAAAAAAAGAATCAACATCTATGTATGGTACATACTTGCATGGTTAATACAATCAGAAATATGAGAGAATCACACACCTTCTCTCTCCGTTGAGGATAGTGTAGAGGATATCACACCTTAATGAACGACTTCCCATATATGCCAAAGTTGACCAATGTGATTGTAGGCATTTTGTTTATTTATAGTTTCATTTTTAATTATAAATTTAGTGACTTGTATTAATGTTATACAATCTGCAAAATGATATAAAGCAACACAATTCAGTGCTCGAAAGTAAGGTGGATTTTCAAACCTTCTCATGATATCAAGAGCATACCTAGATTAACCTCATTCGATCCCAATGGTATCCGATTCCGCACTCAACCTCCTTCTCTTCAACACCACAATTCACATGGCCACCATTAGACTTTAATCATTCAACTTCCTCCTATGGAAGAGCCAACTTCTTCCCCTTCTGGAGATTCAAAACTTGATAGGTCATGTTGATGGCACCCTTGTGCCGCCACCTCAATTCAAACTTGCTAACTCTTAGACACCAAACGACAAACACTTGGCATGGAAAGTTATGGACTAGCGTTTGCTTAGCTTTCTGCTCTCTCTCTCTCTCTCTCTCTCTCTCTCTCTCTCTCTCTCTCTCTCTCTCTCTCTCTCTCTCTCTCTCTCTCTCTCTCTCTCTATATATATATATATATTATATGAAGGCCTAGTTTGTGATAACTACTTAATGTGTGATTCGTATACCGAATGGAAGATATAGTCAAATTTTTTACGATATTCGACATGATCACACCCGTTGGGCCGAGCATGGTCGAGACACCATTGATTCATATTCTTATATATAATATATATACACACATATATATACACACACTAGACAACCAAACGATGAATTAATGATGGAAATATTAGAATATTATTGTGATGTTACCTTTGAACTCTGTTTTTGATGAATGGATGGAGGTCTAGAGAGTAACTGCTAACGAGCAACTCAAGAGATTCTCCAATAAAAGGAAGGCCCATGGAACCGGGAGGGAGGACTCCATTGCACTTTGGGTTTCTCCATTGCCTTAAACTACATATTATGGCAATCACTGCTACTGCACTTGCTACAACTTCCCACATTTTTTCTGTTCTTCTTTCCTTTACGGCTTCTACAAAGTACTAAGCTGCAGATTGCTGAGAAGTTATATATCATATACACACATACCGCATACGTATGTATGTTGTCTGCATGCATGGTACGCTAATTAATCTCTCCCAGAATGGATGTGATATAGGTAAGTGTGGAATTAAGGTGGTAATTAAATACTTTCGATACTAATTAAGATCATCAGTTCCAGTAGTACACAAATAAAGTAAGTTAAGGGGAAAAAAAAAAGAAAAAGGAAAAAAGATCAGTTCAATGAGAATTAAAAGAACTGATCATAGTCAATAAACACGTAATTGATTTAATAAGAAGAGAAATTAGTAATAATTATTTTTATATAATATATATATTTTTTAATTTAGAAAATGATACGAGGTTGTAGCACTACTTCGTATACATATTAAGTGATAACAACCTAAACAATTTAAGGTAATTAATGAATATTATGAGGTGGTTGGCATTATGTTGTTAGCCAGTTAATTATTATATATAATGTTAAAAGATAAATTTTAACGTTTACAAATTTTACGTATTTTATTTTAATAAAAATAATTTTTTCATGTAATCAATAAAAAATTTATCTAGTTTTTAAAAAAAATATATATAAATGTACAAAATTACAAATAGCTATCTCTCCATTAAAATATTCAAGCTCTAATAATAAATTTTGTCATCATTGACTTGACGGCCAGTGGAAGAGAAAGGACAAAAAAAAAATAAAAGTGGGTTTATATAGCTTTAATTTCTAGATCTTTTAATTTCAGATATTTTTGAGTTGAGTAATATTTTTATCTCAGCGACTTTTTAATTTTTTTTAAACGGATTGGATTTTAATTTTTTCTAAATAAATCAGGTGAATAAGTAAGAATTAGATTAAGTATATTAAGTAGATAACTGATGGTTTTGGATAAGGATGGTATTTGAGGAATTTTGAAGATTTAAAATAGGTTCATTTGGCATTTAGATTTGAATATTGAAATATGTGTTTGACCAGAAATTTACGAGAATTACGTGATTATTTTATAGGTGATAAGTAATTTTTGTTTGGCATTATTGATGAAAATTTCTGAAAAATTAAGAAATTCAGGTAAGCGGGATTCTTATGCTTGACTTTGCATAAAAAAAATGAAATGAGGTTGATTTTGAAAATATGCATGTTTGTTTTGAAAAGAAATCTGTAAATAACCTCAATTATGTATTCTGCATATGCATAAAATCTGTATAATAGAAAGTATTTTCTGTCATGATTGGTATAGACATGAGCTGATTTTGTGCATTATGTTTTCTGAACTATGCAAAAATGGCGAATATGAAAATTTGCGCATATTATGTGAAGATGGTCTGAATCTATTTTTGAATATGTGAAATGATCTGAATTTATTTCAATACTCTGTTTTGATATGATGTGGTATCTAAAAAACTTTTGGCATGACTTTCCGATTCTGTTCTGACTTTGATTCTGATTCTGATATGGTGATTTTGATTTTGTTTTGCTCTGATATATGATCTTGTCATGTGATATAATAGTGACATCTGGCTCTGCCACGGGATATAATAGTAACATCTGGCCCTATCATGCTATATAATAGTGGTTTCTGCTCTGAGTGCAATCACTTTGGTGATACAGTGATTTATGTTCTACTTGACTTTCTGCAGAATGTACAATCCTACCACGGAGGTTAAACATGATTTATATTCTGATATGATGCTCTGATATAATATGATATGATAATATGAATATGTTCAGTCATGTTGTGCTAAAGGGTTCTTTGAATATGAAAAGTTGATTTTGTTTTTTTAATATAAACAGTTTGAAGTGTCACTCTGATTTTTTGATAATAAGGTTCGGTTTGGCCCTATAAAATTCTCATTTTAAATTTAAAATTCTAATTTTATCATTACAACCTTTTCAAATCTCCATACAAAATATTATAAATAATTTAAATTTTGCTTAACTTTTTCAAATCTCAAAATAATAATAATATATTTCATTTTAAAACTCAAAATTCTCACTTACCAAACTGAACTTTAAGTATTATTGAGATTTGCATATTGAAAATGAAATGTTTTGTTTCTGCATTCTGGACTATGTGAAAACGCTCATATTTACATATTAGTATATGTTTTATGTTTACTGAGTTGTTGATAACTCATCTATTATTTCCATAATATTTTTCAGATGATTTTGGAATAGTTCAACTAAGGATTAGGATTATGGAGTTTGGGTGATATGATTATTTAAATATAGTGGATTTCTCATAGAAGATCTATAAGGATTGACAGATTTTATTAAGAGATTTTGTTGTATTATGATGATTTTAAATTTTGTAGTCTGTAAATATTTTAATGAAATGTGAGTTTTAAGTTATAGGAAGTAACTCTTTGATCCCTGTGGGACTAGAGCATTATAGTAGTCTTTGCGCACTTAACTGATGTGATTGATAAAAGTGACTAGATATAGAGTTTTTGTTATTATTATTTTAGCTAAAAGATGCATAATCTAATGTGAAAGTCTTCCTTGAATGACAAAGACAACCTTCAAAACATGTGATTTTATATTTATATTTAGCTATGTTATTACCAATGCTCTAATAATTGGCAAAAAGTAATAGAATGAACTAGTGTTATTGAGCATGCAGCCATTTGCGGAACCATCTTATAAGTAATATATCTAGGGGGCATGATTTTTATATTCAAAATTTAAAACTTTTTTTATTATAAAAAAATTATGTATATAAAAATTGGCACTTTTTTTTGTTTTGTTTTGTTTTTTGAAACAATTTTCAAACATCTTGAACCATTTTAAATAATAAAAAAATGTACACATTTACTAATAATTAATTCCTTAACCATTAAAAAAAAATAGAGAATCGGTCAAATTGGGGGCACCAACCGCACCATCCATTTTTTTCCTATATGATCTAAAATTTTATTTAATTTCTATATATCATGTATTTATTATGACGTGGTCCCTTCAAAATTAGTTTATTTGCCAAAACACTAATTTCGATTTGATGGGTAAATTTTAAAAAGGCTTAAAACTAAATTAAATTAAATTTATGAGATTAATAAACTTACCAATATAGACCCCAAAATTCTTGATTATACAATATTAAACTTCTTAATATGAAATTCAAATTGAAATAAACTCTTAAAAATCATTTAAGATTGATATCCTGTATAAAAAAATAGTTGGGAATTTTTATCCTTTAAAATTCATTAAGCAAGAAAAAATTTATTTGTGGTATCAATTGTAGTATTATATATTTATTATGTCACCAAAATATTTAAAATTTACATGGAACTTGTATAAATTAGCTTACGTGCTATAATGAAAGATGAACTTATAGAAAATCACATGTTAGTTTTCTAATTATTTTTATAGAATATATATATTTTTTTTCTAATTTAGAAGATAATACGAGGTTGTAGCACTACTTCCTATATATTTAGTGTTAAGTGATAACAACCTAACGATTTAAGGTAATTAATGAAGGAAATCATTTTTCCCACTCCAATTTTTTTTTTAATAGTTTTTTAATGTAGTGATTAAGAAAATATTGTTTAATAATATTGTGAATTTTATTCATTTTTTAAAAATTTTTAACATTTTTAATATTTTTAAAAAATGAATAAAATTCACAATATTATTAAAAAATATTTTCTTAATCATAATGTAAAAAAAAAATTAACAAAAAATGTTGACCGGATATCACCTAACAAGATCCCTAACATCACCCATTAATGAATATTACGAGATGATAGACATTTAGCTTTTAGCCCGTTATTATATATAATGTTAAAAGATAAATTTTAAAGTTTATAAATTTTATGTATTTTATTTTAATAAAAATTATATTTTTTAAAAAAATTATATATATATATATACAAAATTTACTATTTTAAAATAACAAATATTATCTCTCCTTTAAAATATTCAACCTCTAATAATAAATTTTGTCAGCCTGTGAAGTTGACGGTCAGTGGAAGAGAAAGGACAAAAAAGTAGAAGTGGGTTTATATAGCTTTAATTCCTAGATCTTTTATCCCTGCATTAGCATTAGAATTGATTAAATTTATTTTTAAAATTTGATAAAGGATATATATTTTTCGTAAATTTAAAATTTTTATATCTATAATTTCATATTAGATTCATCAAAATAATAATATAATATTATTTTTTTAATAATAATATTTTTAATTTTTTTCTTCATATTTTATAATTATAATAATCATATGGACATTAATAGTTTAATATAGTACTTAAATAATTAATTCCCAACTAATTTAAAATAAAATAAAATAAAACCATTACATATTAAAATTAGAATAAAATATTAATTTAAATGTTGAATAATAAATCTTTAAATTTCAAAAAAGAATAATAATTACTATAATTCAAAACTTTCTAAATAATTTTTTAATAAATTTAATATAAGTTTATTTTAAATAAATCATCAAAATTTAAAAATATATTAATTTTTGATGAAGTTAACGTCAGTGCTCTTAAGACTATTCATGCTCGTGGATATCGTTAATGCCAGTGGAAGAGAGAGGCCAAAAAAATAGAAGTGGATTTATATAGCTGTAATTTCTAGATCTTTTACCTCTGGCTTGGAGCTAATTCATGATCATGGATATCGTCAATGCCAGTGGAAGAGAAAGGACAAAAAAATAGAAGTGGGTTTATATAGCTGTAATTGCTAGATCTTTTACGTCTGGCTGAGGGCTATTCATGGTCATGGATGTCGGTCAATGCCAGTGGAAGAGAAAGGCCAAAAAAATAGAAGTGGATTTATATAGCTGTAATTTCTAGATCTTTTACCTCTGGCTTGGGGCTAATTCATGGTCATGGATGTCGGTCAATGCCAGTGGAAGAGAAAGGACAAAAAAAATAGAAGTGGGTTTATATAGCTGTAATTGCTAAATCTTTTACCTCTGGCTGAGGGCTATTCATGGTCATGGATGTCGACCTTCACGTAGCCCCATATACGGACAATAAAAACAAAAAAAAATTGAAACGTGGTGGGTAGGATAACTCAACTTCTAGTGTATTATTTAAGTCAATCTTTTATCATTTATTATATGCCAAATTTTTAGGTAATTTTAAAGAAAAATGCTAAATGGTACCTTTACTCTTACCGCTCATACTTTTTTTTTTTAATTAATAATTAAAGATATTTAAAAAGAATCACAAAAAATAAAAACAAAAATTTAACTAGCGATATGCCAAGCAATAAAGGCTAGGCGCCCTTTAGCATCATCCAATTTTAAATACATGATATATTCACTTCTTAAATCTATAGCTCATTTTATACCTTTAAGTTTAGGTCAAACTGATGAGGTTTTGAGCAGAGTAGCCTCATTAAGAGTATTAGTATTAGTGTAGCTGAATGCAAATGTAAATACATATTTAGCTAACAATCTCACTTTTTTTTTACTGTATTGGATTAACCATATGCAAATTTCTTGGACATATTTCTACATATTTTCAGATTTACTATTCACCATTCATCATTTATTTTTCTACTTTTCTCTCTCCTCCCTCTTTCTCTCTCTCACCCAGCGGCTTTATTTTTCTCTCTCCTCTCACTTTTCCTTTTTCCTTTTCTTATTTGCTGGATTAGTGCATATTTGTTGATGTTCAATTTTAAGACACTACAATTTGTGTATATTTGTAAATCTTATGTAGTAGGTTTTAATTGCAAAATATATCAAAAATTAATTTTAGGAAAATAAAGTAATACTAATAATAAATAATATTTTATTATTAGAATTCTGCTACATACAATCATTTTTATATATTCTTTACACATTTTACTAATGTGATTAAAGTGACTAGATATAGAATTTTTGTTATTATTATTTTGGCTATAAGATGTATAATCTAACGGGAGAGCCTTTCTTGAACGGCAAAGACAACATTCAAAACATATGATTTTGCGTTTATATTTGGCTACACTTTTGCCCATGCTCTAATAATTGGCAAAAAGTAAAGGAAAATGATAGCATTACTACTTCATTACTATTTATTTATTATCTTCTTTTTATTTGATTTTTTTTTATAATTTTTAATTTTACTTAATGATTAAGAAAGTGGATAGTAGTAAAGTTATATATTTTTTTAATTTTTTCTTAATGATTAAGGATGTTAAAAAAATACTTAAAAGAAAATGAAAAAAAATAACAAAGACTTGAAATACATGTAAGTAGTAAATAGGTAGTAATCCTATCACTACCCACAAGTAAAAGAGTGAACTAGTGTGGTTGAGCATGCAGCCATTTGCGGAACCATCTTATATATATAGAGGGTATGATTTTTATATTCAAAATTTACAACTTTTTTTTTAATAAAAAATTTATGTATATAAAAAAATGGCACTTTTTTTTCTCTTTGAAACATTTTTCAAACATCTTAAAACATTTTAAATAAAAAAATGTACACATATACTAATAATTAATTCCTCAACCATTAAAAAAAAAATACATAATCGGTCAAATTGGGGGCACCAACCGCACCATCCATTTTTTTTTTCCCTATATGATCTAAAATTTTATTTAATTTCTATATATCATGTATTTATTATGACGTGGTCCCTTCAGAATTAGTTTATTTGGCCAAACACTTATTTCAATTTGATGGGTAAATTTTAAAAAAGCTTAAAACTAAATTAAATTAAATTTATGAGATTAATAAACTTACCAATATAGACCCCTAAATTCTTGAATATTATACAATATTAAATTTCTTAATATGGAATTCAAACTGAAATAAACTTTAGAATAATCATTTAAGATTGATATCTTGTATAAAAAAAATAGCTTAGAACTTTTATCCTTTAGAATTCTTTAAGCAAGAAAAAATTTGTTTAAGGTATCAATTATAGTATTAGATATTTATTATGTCACCAAAATATTCAAAATTTACATGAAACTTGTATAAATTAGCTTAGGTACTATAATAAAAGATGAATTTATAGAAAATCACATGTTAGTTTTTTTATTGAGAATATAATTTCTAAAAACATTATTATAAGAATTGATAATAGATGAATATTATTCCATAAATGACTCATAAGAAATCTAAAGGAGATGATAAGTTGTGTTTTTTACCATCTCAGTATGGATCAATAACATCCTAAATCCTACCAATTCCCTCTTGATCTCGGAAGAAGAAACCCACCAATTTTAGCTGTTTGCTTCCCTAGCCATGCATCACATCTGGTTCTTAAGGAACAAGGTCATCCACCAAACACTCAATCCAACCCCAAATTGGCTTATCACTATGGTTTCTTCCCTTCTCAAGGAACATCAAACTGCATGGACTCATAAGAGTAACCCTCCCTCTGAAAAAACCTCAAAGGAAGACTTCTTTTTGCTCCAATTTGATGTGGCAGTCAAAAAGGATGGAAGCACTATAGCAACAATAGGCAGAACAAGTGATGGCACACTGATCTTCGTCCTCACAAGTTTCATCAATAACATCAATCCAAATGTAGGAGAAGCTTTTGAAGGCATCCAATAAGCCCACCACAGGAAATTGAAGAAGATCCAAATTGAGGGAGGCTAGCAACAAGTTATCAATGCTCTCTCAAACAATATCACCAATATAGACTGGGAAATTTAAGGTGTCTCTACAAACTCAAGATTTTTGCTACAATCCTTTGAAGACTGCACTGCAAGAAAAATTCATCGATCTCAAAATCGATGTGCACATGAGCTAGTGCAATGGGCCTCGTCCAATAATCATTTTGGAAACTTGCCTCTTTCCTTTATTCCCCCTAGTCTGTTGCTTTTTCATAGTGAAAATGATCCCTTATGTAATATTTTTGTTTTTCAAAACAATGTATCTTTCTATTATTAATATAGTTGCAAGCTTGCTAAGGAAAAAAAAAAAATTGTGTTTTTTAGAATTTTATTTTTATATGTATATGGATAATCCCAAGGGGTTGGCCCAAGTGGTGAATGCCTTAATCTTGAGGTATTACTCTATTCAAGATCTAAGATTCAACACTTTATAGGTGCAAACAATCTTTTCGGGCCACATCCCGGCCTGATGAAAATTAGCGATTTAATTAATTTCGTGTAGGGAAACTTTCGAAAGTGCGGTGCACGGGACTTGGATTTACTCTACAGGGGCGATTCTGAAGGGCCTTGCCTTAGAGAGGTTCTCCGATATAATATATATATATATATATTTATATATGGAAAATTATAATTTTTCTTCGAAATGAAAGTTGTCTTAAATTAGATAATCTTACAAAGATGTAATTTTTATACTAAGTTATTATCTTTCGATTTACCATGGAATTAAACATAAAATTTATTTCTTTTTATTTTACATAAAAGTTATACGTTAGAAAAATTAGCCTCTCAATGTAAAAATGTCTGATTCCGCCACTGGAGAAGAAGAAGAGATGAAAAAATGAAGAAGACGAAGGATATAGTGTGAAGCCTATATAGAGTGTTCGAAGGATATTGAGTGTGAAGCCCATGAACATTCGTGTGTCCATTGTATACGAGCAACAACTGGTTCAGGCTTTTTATATAAGATATAAACTCTAGTCAAATTACATTCAAGTACCGACCAATAGAAAGAACCAACCATTCACAAATTTTCAATTTATAAAGCTGCAGATACAGAAGCAATTCTTCCAAACAAATTCAAATTATACAGTGAATATAACTTGCAGTGGGAAATGTTAATCCACAATAAGGTAGGGCTCATCTTAATTCATGGAATGAATTAACATAGGATTGCCAAAAGTTCAGTTTTCAAGCACAGCAGGCAACAGCAGAAACTGAAAACTGTCACACACACAAAGCTTTTCAATTGTGAAAATCTACTCATTATGATGAAAGGTCAAAAGGCACATGGATTCGATATTCAAATCTATATTCAATTGGCCATATTATGTCCCTAACTTCCTACACTGCCTCCTCTGCCATGCATAAAGTGCCAGACAGCAATATTCAAACAGCAGTTACAACTTACAACACATACATATCAATTAACTGAAGAAGCAGTAGCAGTACTCCCGAATCCCATCTTATGCCCCAACTGTGTAAGCTGCTCAACAAACTCCACACCTGTGAGAATTTCTGTTGCTCCATATATAATATGTTTGACAGGCTGCTGACGCTGTGCAAGCTCTTGCAAGCTCCCATACTCAACATAATTACCGCCACCAATCATGAACACAATTGCTTCCTTAAAGGGTCCTCTCAAATGACTGCTACCGGAATTTGACTTGGGAGCACGAGGATCAAATACAAGGTAACTATCAATTTCAGGGTTCGGCTTCCCTTCCATCAAGAGCTCCACTGTCCTTGTCAATGCCAGTTGCCTATCACTTGATAACAGATTCTTCACACCTGCTGTCACAGCATAGAATTTCTCGGCCCAGTCAACAATGTTATTTCTACTGGCTGAATTTGCTGACGCCACTGAGGCATTCAACGACTTCAGTTTTTTCACATACTGAAATGCACTGGTATCAACCTCAGACTCTTTGAGTGCAGCTTCCACTGATTCTACATCTGACTGATTAACGCTTTCTGAAGAGATCAGATACGTGATAGCGAACCGCAGCTTATCTATCTTTGTCCCTTTCCCTTTGAGCGCACCAAGGAGTTCATTCCGATCAATGCTTCCCCTGACCAGCATGTCATTCTCCTTTTTCGCATAAGAATCAAGAGACCTCTCCTTGATCTCACCCAACAAAACAGTCGCAATATTGGTGTGCTTATCTATAATCTGCTTCCTCTCTGTCAACTCAGGCAGTGAGCTCACTGCATTCATCAAATGCTTTGTGTTGCCCATTAAGTCAGCCCCATCAAACTCAGCCCCATCAGTCCCACCGGTCCTTTTATTCACCTCATCAACATCCTTCTTATACTTATTCAATTGTGACTCGATCTCCACCGCAACTTCAGGAAACTCCAATGACCCATTTTCCACCCAAAAGGGGTCTGAACTATCCAACTCATACGACCTCATCCCACCCTTCTCACCTTGCACACTCAACCTATTGAGCCTCAATCCAAGAATGTCATGAACAAGAGGCCGGTACCTAAAATCATGCTGTATCCCAACTGACAATTCAAAATTCCTATCGAATATACACAAAATCGGCCGCTGGAAAGAGCTCATGAAACTCCCACCTTCTGTAAACAAATTGTTCTTCGACAACAAATGGTCTCTCAATCTCTGATCCAATGCAGAAGCAACCATCTCAGCTGGCCCACCCCGTGGGCATCTAATTATTGGGACCACAGATAGTGTAGCCAAGACACAGAATAACCCAGTAACAATCCTCTCCACTATCTCCTCAATCTCACGATCTCCAGCCGAGGGATCATTCAATTGCACATAACTGGACTTCTGGGCCAACGAAAACAGGCTATCCTCCAATGTCACAAACTCCAAATACTGATCATGCACCTTTGAAATCCGATTAATCGAATCCGAATTCAAAGTCCCCGATGCAAGATCTTCAAGTAGCGGGCGAGGAATAGAGGAAGAGGAATTGATGTGGAAACTATCATAGAGTGAACGGGACGCGTCAGCGACGATCCGCTGAATGTTGGCTTGATTGGGTTGGATAAAATACACAGCGGGCACACCATGGACAGGCTTCCGATCCTTCTCAATTAGAAAGTAGAGAGTGACACCGTGTTTTCGAAGGTCCTTGACGTGGATCAATGGGGAGAGAATGTTCTGGCAAAACTTATCATAGATTAAGATCTTGTAAACGTCTTCATTTGCGGTACCCGTTGCGTTCACGGGTTGGTTCAGATTCAGCATTCGAGCAATGCATTCTGAAAACACAAAGTCACAGGAATCGAAATTCAATGAAATATACATACTAAATTTTACAGCGACAGGGGTTATAGTTTAATCATGGAAGTACCATTTTTAACCAGAAATTTCAGACTAGAATTGGATAATAATAATAAAGAAGTTCATCATTTCGGCTTCTTTTCATATCCTAAACTATCAGAAATAGCGGATGAAATCAGGTGAATATTAAGCTAAAAATCAGAGAATCAAAATGGAAATACGAATAATTTTCGATACCTGTCTGCTTTTGGCGAAGATTGAGAGCCATGGCCGCGGAATCTGTTCCAAGTGAGTGATTTCAGCTTTCTTGTGCAAAGTAAAAATGATTCTGAGTTCTCTCTGAGGACCTCGGATCCAGCCGTAGAGGGGTCGATCCAGACATGGGTTTTTCTGCAGTGACTTTATTACGGTACCCTCTCAAAGCCAATAATATATTGCGACGTCATCATAATTTTTTTAAATTTTTATATAATATATAATAAATAATTTAATTTTTTTTAATTTTTTTAAATTTTAAAATAATAATAATATTAAAATATTTTAATATTTAATTTTAAAACCTAAAATTCTTATATGAGAATTCTAAGTGATACGACGGAATTAAGGCAGGGGTGGCACAGAGAGAGAGAGAGAGAGAGAGAGCGCTGAGTATTTGGACATGGAGACGACGTCGAGCATGCGCAACAGATACTGGGTTCTGAGGCACGGCAAGAGCATTCCGAACGAGAGGGGTCTTATTGTCTCCTCCATGGTCTCTTTCGATTTTTCTCTTCTTCTTTTTGCCCATTTTGTATTCCAAACATTTGTAGATTTGGTTCTTAGATTAGTCTTGCAATGATTTGTGTTTTCTAGAGATGGCCATGCACATATATTGGGGAATCCAAATAGCTATTCGAATTTGATTGGCATTTGCTTAACTGGGTTTTGTGAGAAATTTTGTTTTCAAGTGTTAAATCTTCCTTTTCTATAAATAAAACAAAAATTATTTAATTATACGAGATAACCTGGACAGACATCACTCCATTCAGTTAGAATTAAGGGTTAGTTACTTGTTTGTCAGCGATGTTTTTTTATCTTAGAAATTACTTCCATTCACAGAATTGTGAGTTCACTTCAAGTTACTAACCTGTGGCTAGCATCCTAACAGGAAAATGGTACGAGTGCTGAATTTCAGCTTGCATCTAATGGTGTTAAGCAAGCAGAGTTGGCTGGAAAGTCATTTCTAAAGGTAGTTGTTTGTAATCCATGATATTCTGTCTGAATTCTATCTTTAGTCCATCTCATGCTCTACTTCGTGTTTCATCCAATATATCTGCAGTGTCTGTCCAGTAACTTTGTTATTTTTGTTCGGTTGCTGATGTGGGAATCGATGTCTTTTATTGTACTTTCAATGATTCTTATTTTCCACTTTCTGGATGGTAAATCTATTGTTGAAATAGTTCATTTCCGTTTTACTAATCTTCCTCATCCTATGATACTCGCCTATGAATGATTATTGCAAGATTTAGCTACTCAATCGGGTCGATGTCCAGTTCAACAATTATAAATTTGATTTGCTAGGCATACAAGATTTTGGTTAGTGTGTGAGCTTGTTCAGATGGACGAGTGATAAGATTAAATTAATATATGAATTGCTTCTGGAATAACCTATTGGTTTAATAGTAGGATTACCTCGTTAACCTTCACAATTTGGTCATTGTTGATGTAGCATGCTGAAAAACTTATAGTATTTGGATATTGCAGGCACTAAAGGAAAATAGCGTACGACTGGAAAATGTCCGCATTGTTTACTCTCCATTTTCAAGAACAACACACACTGCTAAGGTTGTTGCCTCTATGTTGAATCTTCCGTTTGAAGGTCCTCAATGTAAGGTAGACTATTCCACCCTCGTATAGATGCACGATTTTGATGTTAGCTTAGTATTTGTTGAGCATAATGCAAGTGAACAAATTATATAATGAAAAAATTTACTCATGATATCTTCAAAATGCTGTTGCCCAAGGGCATTGCTTGCGGGATATATGAAAAGAGTTCTTTGAGATTTTTCTTTTTCAGACTGTAGTCACCCACCAATTAGCTCAACAAAATGTAACAAGCTCTCACACTCAATCCCTTTTATTTTTATTTTTGCTGACTACAGATTTTGGTGGACAGGCAATGGAAGATCTTCGAGAACGCTTCTTTGGTCCTTCATTTGAAATGAAGTCACATGATAAAGTAAGTGATAGTTGGCAAGGCTTAATATAGCTTTTGAGGGTGGTGCCGGAGTTGAGGATGTGAAGTTGAAAGATTTTAGTTCTGGCGTTTATATAAAACTGCAACTAACAATTTCTCAAGCCTCTGTTTGCTTTTACTGACAGTATTCAGAGGCATGGGCTCTTGATGAAAAAGATCCATTCATGCGGCCAGAAGGTGGAGAGAGTGTTGATGATGTTGCTTCTAGACTTGCAAATGCTATGGAAGCTATGGAATCGGAATTGGATGGGTAAATACTATATCAATCCATCTTTTTGTTGTCTCATGATTTTCATGATTCACTGTTCAACGATCTTAGTATACTGTCAATAACAGTCCTAACATCATACTTGCCAAGATAAGTAATTCTACTAGCATCCTCTGAGGTGGAAGCCCTGCCTCTCTTGGGGGCTACTTGCTAGAAGTAGGCTCAGATTGTTCCTGAGATTTTGGAATAAAAATCTCAGTGTCATGTGTATTGGCAAATCAACCAACAAATTGGCAAACCACAAACTAGTAGAAATGTGACGCCCAATGGTGGGTCCAAGCCATATGGCTTATACTCCAAAATGACTAGTTAATAATCTAATCGGAGCTTTATTGGAATATTATAAAGAGCAAGAACTTCTCATTCTCAAGTAATGTGAGATTCCATATACCACCTACGCTTATCACTTATCAAAATGGGGTATCATAATCTCCCATTTTATCCTGACGTCCTCGTCAAGCCAGTTTATCATAGGTGGCATAGTTCATTCCACATTTCAGGTTGAGATAGGCTCTAACACCATTGGTAGCTCTAATGGAAGGCCTAAATCACATGGTCTTTACTCCAAAAGGACTAGTCAATGATATTGTGATACTCCATTTTGATAAATGATAAGGGTAGGTGGTGCATGAGATCCTACATTACTTGAGAATGAGAAGTTCTTGCTCTTTATAATATTCTAATGGGGCTCTAATTGTGTCATTGACTAATATTTTTGAAGTATAGTCCACGTGACTTTGGGGACATTCGATAAAAGTAAAACGATATATAGAAGATTAGCATAGCCCTTGCGCAAAGATATCAAGCACAAATCAAAAAATGGTATTAGAGACTATCCCAACTAAAGTAAGATATCAAGCGCAAAGATATGTAAGACTTGAGTTGTGCCACCTACGATGGACTGGCCCGATGAGGACGTGGGGAATATAAGAGAGGGGGGGGGGGGGGGGAAGGGAGATTGTGACACCCCATTCTAATAAGTGATAAGGTAGGTGGTTGTTGTGAAATGTGCGGCAATTTCTGATGAATTGTACGGAATAATCACAAGAGAAAAATAATAGAAATCGACACAAAGATTTAACGTGATTCGGTGATGTGCCTACATCCATAGGGAGCAAGTGGGCGCGAAAATTCACTATTAGTCGATTAGAGTTACATAATGTGTATTTGTACTAACCTTAGATGTACAGACGTATTTATACTATCTACTATGCTACGCTATGCTCGCTCCGGCATCTGCCTACTTTCATTATATGAGCCATATACTTCAACAGTGGTGTATGAGATTCTACATTATTTGGAATGAGAAATTCTTAACTCTTTATAATGTTTTAATGGGGCTCCAATTGTATTATTGACTAGTCTTTTTAGAGTATAGGCCGTGTAGCTTGAGTCTTCCATTTGAGCGTTACAAGAAATGAAGCTAATAACTACCACCCAAGAAGCCATTTTCGAAATAATTGTATTTTTTGCACATACTGGCCTCATCTAGACAAGATTACAACAAAGTTTGGCTTTAATTGCACACCAAGAGAACAAATGAATTCACTTAAGCCTCAGCTTTTAATGTTTGTCTTACTAATGTTCTTACCAGGAAAGAATAAGTGCTCCTGATGTGCAAATGATTTTAGATGATGATATTCATATAACTATTTTACAGCTAACTAAAATGATAGTGCCACCTTGTCAAAAATACTAAAAAATTTTTTATTTGAATTTCAACTTTTACATAACCATCCTCTGTTTAAAACAAAGCTGTAAAATTGTAAAAAATATGGTATGTGTATCATTACTCAATAATTTAACAATGTTCTTGCTCTGCAGATGTGCAGTCTTGATTGTTAGCCATGGGGATCCCCTACAAATCCTGCAGACAATACTCAATGCGGTTAAGCAAGACATAACATCCAGCGGTAATGACTTGGCATCAAGAATAGAAGCTGTTAGAGTCCCTTCCATCTTGTCACAGCACCGGAAATTTGCCCTCCTCACTGGCGAGCTCCGGGCAGTTACATAAACTTGAAAGTACGAGCCTTGAAAGGTGGAGCCAAGGCCAGGGACTTTGAGTGGATACTTTACACTTGATTATCGTATGAGCCAAATTCAATTGAAAATTTGGCTGTTCTTTGAGGCTGATACTAATATTAGTGATATGACATTATCACCAGGATTTATAGAATTCATCATCGTGCTCCCTAATCTCTTTAGGATGAGAACTAACATGTAGTATCAACATCTATTTGTTTGGCAGTTTATCAAGAGAAAGCTATACAAATGTGTCAACTCTGAAGCAAAATGCTGGACATGTAATAAAGAAACAAGATTTAGACTCCATTTGGATGCTAAGAGTATTTCAGATGATCTGAGTTTATCTGTGAATGATAAGGAGCTAAGATATTTGAGTGGGTTCTGTAGGTCCCTTTAAGATATGTTTGGATGTATGGAATATGTTAAGATATTTTTTAACTTTTTTATAAAAAGTTGAAATAGTAGTGGATCTTATCAATAATTGGTTTATTGTTTTAGTGATGTAATAATAATAAAAGTCCCATCAATAAATAATGCTGGGTAAAGATAAAATATTAAGGTTTTTCAAATGAAACAGTAGTGTGTATTTAGATAGAGAGTATATCCATCCATACGAAATTATTTCTGATGATATGAGATCACCGTAGCATCCAAACAGGCCTGTAGGATAAGAGTTGAGTGCTAATGATCATGATTCTCTATATTTTGTTGGGATTTTTCTATTAATTCTATTTTGAATGTAATATCAAAAGCTTTTTGCTAATTTTGAATGTATATCAAAAATCATCTCAATGATGAGGTTTGGGTCACACTGATACATTAATAAGCGATTATATATATGATAACATGTGTCACTTAACATGTATAATTATCTTTTGCTATTTAAAATTACACATGCGGAATGGATTATGCATGGTATATAGATCATTTAGTATGAAAAATCCATATCGATAATATAAATAATAGAGCAATGTTTCATCCTAAATCTTATTATCTTTAATTATTAGTGTAATATATTTTAAATAATTTCATATGCTAATTATTTTAATAATGTAACTTGGTATGAAAAAAGTTTTATTAGCTGAAGATGAATAATAATATTTATGTAAATTTTAATTTTGCAAATAAAATTAATTTTTAACAATTTAACGGTTTAACTTAAAATGTCGGCTTTTATTGTCATTAAATAAATTAAGATAACATAAATTAAGCTTGCACGTGTTATGTCCACGGTGTCAGACAGCTGAGTCACGTGCTAAGTCCAATGCTCGGCCTCTACTTCCCGATCTTTTTGAGATTTCTGTAATTTTATTTGAACTGAACGAAATTGCTGTCTCTCTCTCTCTCTGGCAAACTCCATGAAATTCTGCTATTGTTTTTGTTTTTTTCTTTACCCACTCCGTTTTCCTTTATAGGTAAATTATTGTAGTCATTCTCTCTTACTTCGTGTCGTTTGTTGCTTGTTTGTTAATTATCTGCTTGGTTCTTGGGTAAGTGTAGGAAAATGCAATGAACTGCGTTTGCGTTTTTCAATTTTCGTGATTTTTCTTCGAAATGGACGATGATGCACTGCCATTTGCTTAACTCATGGATCGAAACTGATTTATTTATTTTTCTTACTAGAAATTATTCTAGATGGATTCCGATTGTTTTCTACTTTTTCAATCTGTCTAATCGAGCGCGTACTTGTGTCGAGCAATTTCGATGTGCGTAATTTTTTTTTTCTTTGTGGACTGATGACATGGATGAACAGAAACACACGATGTTATCTATGAACTTATATTGTAAAAAGGTTGGTCTTTGGAATTCGGTCAGCGGTACATTATTTTTGAAAACCATCATCTGATGAGTGGATATTGTTTATTACATCTGTTTCTATCTGCCTTTTTGTCCCTCCCTATCCCGTTAGGGCTCGAGTCTTTGTGTACTTCATTATGAAAGGGTTTTATCCAGTTTTGCTCTTTTGAAATAGTCTTGACAATGACGGCCCCAAGATTTTGGTCAGTCAAAATTGGTTTTGGATACTGAGCAATGTAGGTTTCAGTGCCAAAAAGTAGAGGGGGCTCGAATGGATGCATGTAGATATGTCATATGATACTACGCAGCCTTTATTTTTATTTTAATCTCTTCGCTTTGACTCTTGGAATATGCTTATCATTCATGGTGAATGTTGACAGGTGTGTATTTGCTTCGGCTTGTTCAATTTGTCACCTTTATGTATTTACTTGGGATATAGTACCATTATGCTGGCTATATCTGCAAGGCCAGTTAGAAGTTAATATAGCCAATGAGGATAACTACTTATCTGTTGGGCTACCTAGCACCTACATGGGCAAGTGTAGTTGCCGGCGCCTTTGTCCTTGTCACTCTAGTGCTGTCCACATACCTTGTGTTCGAGCACCTGTCTGCATACAAGAATCCTGAGGTCCTCCTCTGTTAGTATTGGAATCCTTTTCATACTAAATGTGTCCTGTTTTTAATGAATAACTTGGTTGAATTTTCACTCAATTTTGCAGGAGCAAAAATTTTTGATTGGAGTTATCCTAATGGTGCCATGTTATGCAGTTGAATCAGTGAGTTCTGCTTAAAAAAGCATATAATGAATATACAAGAACATGTCTTAGTGAATACGCATTCTGCGAATGGAGAACATTGATTTTTCTTTCCCCAAATGCTGGAATTTAGAACCCAAGTGCCTTTTTCAAGCTTGTCTAATAAATGATTCCTTTCTCTCACTCTAAAGTTTTAGTCTTCTTGTGAAATTGACGCTCTTAGTACGAGTCATTTACTTTTTGACATGTGGACAGTTTCAGATTTCTTAAGCTCATGGTGCTACTTAAATTTTTGGGAGGTCAGATAAACTTTTAGAACTTTTTTGAGGGCAGGGGATGGCCTTTTGTTCAAGTGTTCAGGGTTAAGGTTTATTTCAAGATTTGGGGAAGTATCTTTTTTACAACTTTTTATGGGGCATGGGAGGGGTCTTAAGGGTTTTAATTTGTATTTTTTTTTTTTGGGTCAGGTGGGCGGGTGGGTGGGGGGGGGGGGGGTGATTTTTGGGCTGCACCCTGACTCTGCCACTGCCTCAGTTGAACTGCCTAATGAAACACTTTAAAGCCAGAGTCATTGGCAGAGTGGGTTGTGATATGAGGCATTTGATAGCCGATATTTCAGAATATCTGTGCAGTGGTGTTGTCATGTTCCAATTTGGAGGCTTGGCTTGTTGTTTCGAATCTTTTTCGTTTCATAATCATATCTACTAAGCTGTTGATGCTGTTGTTCAGTTCTAAATACGGATCTTATATAATTTTTTTAAACTAAAATTTCTCATATAGTTATTTCAGAACATTTATTTGACATGTCTTTGCCTTTGTTTGCTTGCATATTGTTTTCACCTTTACTAACCTGGCTTATTATAACAGCTTGTATCATTGGTGAACCCGTCGATTAGTATTGATATCGAGATACTACGGGATTGCTATGAGTCCTTTGCTATGTATTGCTTTGGAAGATACCTTGTTGCATGCTTGGGTATGTCTTCTTTGAGAGCTTTGTTAATGATGGAGAATTTTCATTTTTTTGGATCATTCTTTTGGTGGGGGCTTAGGTAATTTTAGATTCCTAGCTCATATTTACTCTGGCTTACAGGTTGAGATTGTGATTTCTAT
This sequence comes from Carya illinoinensis, assembly GCF_018687715.1. Taxonomy (NCBI): domain Eukaryota; kingdom Viridiplantae; phylum Streptophyta; class Magnoliopsida; order Fagales; family Juglandaceae; genus Carya; species Carya illinoinensis. The sequence goes on from NC_056757.1 coordinate 31,392,458, forward strand.
CTTCACATTGTTGGCCATTTTTTTTATTCCCTGACTGTATTTGTATTAGTTATTATTTTTTCCTTTTTCTTATTTATTTTTTCTTCTCATTTTAAGGTGGGGAAGAGAGGACAATTGAGTTTATGGAAAGAGAAGGGCGTGCAAGTTTTAAGACGCCACTATTAGAACACAGTTCTGAAAAAGGAACCGTGAAGCATCCTTTTCCAATGAACTATTTATTGAAGCCATGGAAACTAGGCCAATGGTTTTACCAAGTTATCAAAATCGGAATTGTTCAATATGTATGTTCTGCTGAAGTTTTATGGCTTGCTGATAGTTCTTCTTCTTCGGTCCTTTTCGTTTTGTGCTAAAAAAAAGTAAATTATTTTTGCTCTGACAGATGTTAATAAAGTCTCTAAGTGCTATTTTAGCAGTAATCCTTGAAGCCTTTGGTGTATATTGTGAAGGAGAATTCAAATGGGGATGTGGGTAAGATATTCCTGAATTAGCGTTGTGGAATGTTGTAGTTTCTGTATCATTTCTCACATTGTAGTAACTGCATGGTTAATATTTTTTCCTTGTTATCCTATGGTAATTCATCTCATATTAGTTATGCAGTGCTGGTAGCTTTGAAGGAGCTCACATACTGAGAGTGCGTAGCAAGATCCCCCCTAGTATCACTTTTACATAAATGTACTTAGTTTTGAAAACCCATCATATATTAATGCTCCTGCATTTCTGGTTCATCAATGGTTCTTTATTGTTTAGTTAGTAGATATCTTGTGATAGATGCATCTGCAGTAGTTATTCCATGTTGAATTTTTCATTATATATTGTATCTTTGAAATCTCATTGTTAAATGACTGCTTAGGCCACTACTCATGTAAATGGGATAAGTTTCTGGGGCTTTTTTTTATTGGTAAATAAGATTGTATTGATCATAAGAATAGGCAAATATCTTCCATGACTTCCTTATAACTGTTTCTAGTTCCTAAATAGGTGTATTCACACGTATACTTCCAGTGTGCCTGGGCTATGCCTTCTTCATTTCAATAAAATATCTTATTACTTATTAAAGAAAAAAAAAAAAAAGAAGACATTTGACCTTGGGTTGTTTAGTGTTAAAACATTTGATAAATATTGCCCAAATTTTATAATTGCTATAGAATTGAAGAAGTGACCAAGTTTGATGACCAGAAGGTGGTAGCAAAGTTTTTTTTTTTTTTTTAAATTATATATATTGACTAAACTGTTTATTTAGTGAAGTAATTGAGAGTACGTTGGCTTTTTATTAGATGAAGTTGCATGAATTGGAGTTCAGTATTCTCAATTGCTTCTGCTGCTTTTTGATGCTGGTATGACTTTAGATTTGACATTAAGGGATATTGTTTACTCAATGGGGTGTATGTTGTTGTGAGATATTGATGTTTTACTTTATCTACTGTCATTTACCTTTTTGGTTACTGGTGGTGTGATTGTTATTATTATTGTAGGTACCCATATATCGCAGTGGTGTTAAATTTCAGTCAGTCGTGGGCTTTGTACTGTCTAGTTCAATTTTATACTGCTACGAAGGATGAATTGGCACACATAAAGCCATTGGCTAAGTTTCTAATGTTTAAATCGATTGTATTCTTGACTTGGTGGCAAGGTGTTGCAATTGCTATTCTCTATGCACTGGGTTTGTTCAAAAGTCCTATAGCTCAGGCTTTACAGTTTAAGTCAAGCGTTCAAGATTTCATCATCTGTATAGAGGTAGATGGTCTCTTCCACTGGCTTCTTTATTTGTCTATCAAGTGATTTCATTTACCATGACAGAAGATTTATTAATACATTTTACCATAACTGAGTATTTTCTTGAAAGATAGTTATTGGATTGTCGTACTAATGGAAACTTTTTTCACTCAACTAGGACAACCGTCATGTTACTCAGTTTAGTTAGTTGACCCCAAACTAGTGCTAATAATTAATGTTCTATTCATGATGGCTTTTTTCACAATCATTATCGTATTGTATATTTTTGTCATTTTTTTGTTCTACTTAGTTCTTGCTGTGCTGGCATACTTTTGTGGCTAGACTTGATATGGCATGATACTAGGAACTGCAGTGCATGTTTCAATAGAAAGGACCTTATGCTTGGAACATCATGTGTACACTACAGTAATATCACTTGGGTTATGCTAATATGAACCAAGCAACTTGAAGCCATGGATAAGATTTCTTAAACCAAGTCTGATCATAAAAAAGATTCTCTTCAAGTGAACCAGCCTTCCTCTATGTGGGGATTGCGCACTGGTTGGAATAGGTCTAAAGCAATCGAGTATCCATTACTTCACTTCATGGAGATTATACTAAGTGAGTAGAACAACACGTTTTAAGTGGGTTTTTCTGACCTTTCATATTCTGTCTCTCGTCTATCATTTTTACTGTCAAGTGTTTGTGTTGTTAGGTATGTGTGATTTATATCATTGGAGTGAAGAGTGGATTTGTGAAGGTTTCATTGTGCTCATATAAACCAAGCCTAATCAACTATTGTCCTCTTTCTTTTTCTGCCAAAAGTCTTTTCATGATTATCATATCTAATTTAAAAATTCTGAAGTTTAACATGTCTATATATTCATCCAGCGCAGATGGGCATTGCTTCTATTGTTCACTTGTATGTATTTCCTGCAAAACCTTATGAGCTAATGGGAGACCATTTCCCTGGAAGTATTTCAGTTCTTGGAGATTATGCATCTGCTGATTGTCCTTTGGATCCTGATGAGGTTAGAGACAGCGAGCGCCCTACAAAACTGCGCCTTCCTCAGCCCGACATTGAGGTCAGAAGTGGAATGACTATTAGAGAAAGTGTTCGGGATGTTGTTATTGGCGGTGGGGGACATGTGAGTTTCTTTTATCTTACTGATGGTTCAATTTTAGTTTTACTGCATAGTTATTTGATGGCACCATAAATGTTGAAGGCATCCTTCGTTTGGCTGCATAGAGATATCTTGTTTGTTGTAAAGAAGGAGTTCGTGGTTTGTTGGTTTCATTCCTAAGCATAGTGGTTGAGGTGGATTTGTTGATAGTTGTGGCATGCGTAGTATTTTTCACAATTTTGAAAGGTGACGAGTTTTATAGTTTTGAGGAGAAAGAAAAACCTTTCTTCTTTTCCCTGAAAGGCAATACTGAAAGCTAATTGGCATATTACAAGTAACTTGGGATCGAATCATGTGTTCACTCAGGTTTGGGGTTTTATGGATAGGGGGAGGGCTACATCTGTTAATTGATGTCTACACTCATTTTTTTTTTAAAGGTAAAAAAAAATTTATTGATCCACGTAAATAGGCAAAGCCCGAGTACACAAGAAATATACGAGAAAGAGCCTAATTACAAAAATTACGTGCTGTTGATAGTAGCGTGCACATCATTTAGACTCATTCCATTCCATACAATAGAAGAGGCCCACAACAACAAAGTATGAAAGAAAAAGTCCCTAAAACTGTCTGGGGAGTGTTCCCTATCCTCGAAGCAACGACCATTTCTTTCATTCCATGTGCACCACATTAAGCATAGAGGTACCATCTTCCAAGCTGCAGTGATCTGACGGTTGCCCCTAATCCCTTGCCAACAAGAAAATAGATCTATCACCCTCTTAGGCATGACCCAAGCAATACCGAGTCTCGAGAAGATTGCATCCCACACTATCTTTACTACTTTGCAGTGAAGAAGGAGGTGGTCCGTTGATTCACCATTACATTTGCACATGTAGCACCAATCCGTTAGGTAGAGTCCGCGCTTCCTTAGTTTGTTGATTGTTAAGATTTTACCATGGATGGCCATCCACCCAAAGAAAGCTACTTTGAGAGGAACATTGCTCCTCCATATGGACTTCCAAGGGAAGTCAGTGGAAGAGTGGATCGACAAGGCTTTGTGATATGAACGAACTGAAAATTTATTGTTCCCTGTGCGGGTCCAGAGTAATCTGTCCTCCCTTTCTACCCTTGGCTTCAGCGCATATAGCATCCTGTAAAAATTAGTAATGTCTCCCAATTCCCAATCCTGTACAGCTCTAGTGAATCTTACAGGCCAAGTAATGGAATCAGAATTGTTGCACATATTATCTGCCACGGAAGAGCCTTATCCAACGCAATCCTATAATGATGTCTACATTCATATTTGGTGGATGCTAAAGAACATTGGGGAAAATGGATCATGAAGAAATTTATGGGCCTAACTTATCTCATAAAACCGGTTCAACAAGAGAAGTTTACTCATTGCTTATAAACATGCCCAAGACTCGTCCACAAGCAATGTGGAATTTATACCTCAACACCCTCCCTCATGTGCAGGCTAGTATTTTTCTTGGTCCTTGTCACAGGATAAGCAGTCTGGGCACCCATTTGTCATGTAGTAGGCTCTGATATCATGAAAAAATTTATGGGCCTAACTCATCTCATAAAACCGGTTTAACAAAAGAGGTTTGTTCATTGCTTATAAATATGCCTAAGACTTTATCCACAGATAATGTGGGATTTCTTCCTTTAACAGATCATAATATCTATATATGCAGGTGCACTTTCAAATGGTGTCTTCTCTTCACCAGTGGCTTTTTAAGTAAAACTTTTTTGCATGTGCATCTTATCTTCTGTGTGCTTTTATTTTATTTTTATTGCTTATTTAGACTGCTGCATCCATCATTTGCCTCTTGCACAGATTGTGAAGGATGTGAAGTTCACAGTAACCCAAGCAGTGGAGCCTGTAGAAAAGGGGTTCACAAGGTTCGGTGAGAAGTTACAAAAGATCTCTCAAAACATGAAGAGGCATGACCGGGACAGAAGAAGAACAAAAGATGATAGTTGCATCGCCATTTCATCACCTACACGGACGGTGATTCGTGGGATAGATGACCCGTTATTGTATGGGAGCATGAGTGATAGCGGGTTCTCGAAAGGAAAGAAACATCGCCGGAAATCGGGATATACTAGTGCAGAAAGTGGGGGAGAGAGCAGTAGCGACCAAAGCTGTAGCGGATATCAGATCAGAGGTCAAAGGTGGGTTACCAAAGATTAGTTGGAAAAACAAAAAGAGGTTTACGAGGATGGTTTAGATATCAACCAGCAATCTGTCATTGTGGCATTCAGAGTATGGCTTACCACAAACAAGATGATGTTGGGTTTTGATCTAAAGTGATCTTTTAGCGATGGATCTTAGCTCATCAGATGCTTTGCTTTATGCTTATGCTGGAAGAGTGATTCGTGTACCATTATGATTGTCATCTGTTGTATAAAAGGTTTTTCATTTGTTATCTGGGTATAGTCTTAACAGAATGATCAAGAAATCGGCCACTTTTATTTGTTTCACAATTTGGTCTCGTGATCAAGAAATTGTCACCCTTTTTGTTCGATTTTCTGTTTAGAGAAGAAACAGCGGCTTTTTGGTCACCTTACCCCCCCTCAATTCGAGAACCTCTTTACATTTGAAATACGAATGTTACTTATTTTCAGCTACATGTATTTACTATTATGTGCAAAGTTAGGCTCGTTTGGAACTTGGATTGAAATGAGATCAATTTAGTTCAGTATAATTTTAAGCAAAATTTAACTACTAGCATTTAACTCTCAAATCAATAAATTTATCTCAATTTAAAATCTCTTTATACAGGAGTTTCATAATTTTTTTTAACTCAACACCTTTATATGCACGATTTATAATTTTTTTTAACTTCTCGTAAATATATTTAAACTTATTTTTAAATCTAAATATATTTAAATTCATCTTAAATAAATTTTATAAAATTTATTCTATCATCTTAACTCATTACTATTAATAAAAAAATTTAATTCAATTTAACATTTAAATGGTCTTAGTTCTTCATTTGAAGCACCGCCAAGATCTGGTGACTGAGTTAAAACTCTTCGTTTCAGTTGGGCCCAAAGTTTTGGAAGCCGACATAACAAGTATTAGGGAAAAGAAATTTCCCAAAAGTCTAGATTTTGTTATTAATCACATATGTTAATAAGATTATCTATTTATAAGCGGTAGAAATACCAAGTTACTTAAATTTAATTATTATGATAAAATAAAATTTAAAATGAATAATATCAATTAATATAAAAATCTTGAAATTATAAATACTGCAGTGTAATCAATCCAATTAATGCACCCCACCCCGTTCTGTATACTCACTCAAGTTGATATGATGACATCACTAAGATGCCGTCACTTTTGCAGTGCAATCAAATATTCATGCACGCCAAGCCTACTCGTCACGACTCAAAGACCCTTCTTGACAAAGAAATAAATGTTATAACTTTTATTAGAGAAATAATATTTATATTCTATAACAAATAAGTTTATACATTTATTTAAAAAAAAAAAAGTTAATAAATTTAAGATTTATATGAAAATTTATTTTTTTAATAATAAATCATATTTTTTCTTAAAAAAGAAAAAGAGTAAATTCTTAAAATTTTATGTAAAAAAATATTAAGATGAGTTTGGATGTTGAGCTAATCTGAGATGAGTTGAGTTCTTTATAAATAATAGTAAATTTTAATGGTGAAATGATTTTTAGAGAACCTACCTAAGATAAGTTTTGATGTATTTAAATATTAAGATATGTTTAAAATTTTTTATAAGAAATTAAAAAATATTACAAGTCTTTTGCATAAAAAGATATTGAATTAAAAAAATTATGAATCATATATGAAAAAATATTTTTAATTAAAATAAATTTAATAATTTATATTTAAATATTAGCTTCAATTCAAAATTAAATTAACTGAATTGATTAGACCGTTCCAAGAATAAAAAAGAACTTAATTGCCATGAGCAAGTGGCATTCATGTGCACCTGTCCCCACGGCGGCCACAAAGACCAGACAAGTACGCCAGTGGTCCAGTACTCATCAATATTTTCAACGCCAACCAAGTCCAGACAACACCGTTACTTATATCACGGAGCATCGATCGGTGCAATTAAATTAAAGTAAAGCTTCTGAACTAAGAATAGAAGAAGTAGTAGAACTGGATCAGGAGAGGAGAACAGCAGCCATGGGAGATCAAGTACTGGTATTTGTGGAAGAAAATCACAGAGCAGCAGCTGCAGACCATATAATACCTCTCCACAAATATTCCAAAACCAAAAGCCTCGAAGAAGATCATCATCATCCTGATCATCAGCAAGTGCTGCAGGTAATTAATTTGTACCATTAATAATAATACAGCCATGATACTCCCTGGAGAGAGATTAATATTGCTGGTACGTACTACTGCTTCTGCAGCATCATCTACAAATTGGCAAGGAAACGGTGGAGCAGATCAACGTCTCAAAAGATGATCAAGAAGCTTGGCTTCCCATCACCGAGTGCAGAACTGGCAACACTTATTCTGTCACGTTTCATATACTGTGCTCCGGGTTTGGAATGCAAGCCCTTTTGCTTCCTGTTGCATTTGCCACTCTTGGATGGTAGGGTTCTTTCTTCTTCTTCCTCTTCCGATCCTCTTTTTCCAGTGATATATATATACACACACACACACACTTTATCATACATATGATTCAGCTCAAATGGGCTCATTTAAGGCAAAACTCGAGAGGGAAAAGAAGGATATAGGTGTAGCAAAACTACTTGGTCAGACCCTAATTGATGAGGGAAGTCCAGGTCTTGTGTTTTTTGCATGTGTTTTAAGGAATCAAAGGTCAAAGCAACTTCTTAATTATTAGTTGGTCTTGATTTGCAGGAAACTGAGCTCATATATATATGGGGGTGTGTATGTGTAGATATATACACCCGCATAAACAGTGATCTTGAAACGTAATTAAGTTCAGTTTCACATGACACTGATTAAATACGAACTCGGATTTGAATTGCAGAGAATCGAATAATTTAGGCCATGTTTGGTTATACGTTATAATTCATTGAGATCAATATAGTTCAGTCTAATTTTAAGTTGAGTCTACTATTTAAATAGAAAATTTTTAAATCATTAAACTCATTTTAATTCAAAACCTTCTTACATGAGAGATCTATAATTTTTTTCAACTCAACACCTCTTTACACGTGAGATTTACAACTTTTTTTAATTTTTTATAAATAGATTTAAACTCATCTTAATATTTAAACACATCTAAACTCATCTTAGATAAATTTCATAAAAATTATTTTACTATTTCAATTCACTACTATTCATAAAAAATATAACTTATTTCAACTTAACTCACACTACAAGAATAAGGTCTTGTTCCAGCAATTTTATGTTTGATGGAACAAAAATTGTTGCAAAAAATCTTTATTTGCAACAATTTTTATGTTGTTGCAAAATTTTTTACATCAAAATTCGAAATTGGTCTTTTGCAGCACTTTTTGGCTTTTTACGTCGACTATAAATTGCTGCAATATTCAAATTAATTTTTATGGCGATTTTTGAACTTGTTGCAACAAAAAGTCGCTGCAACATCTCAAAAACAAAAAAAAAAAACTTTTGCAACGGTTTTCAAATTAGTCAACAAAACCGTGCGCCAATTTATACCCATTGTTTTTCACTTCCCCCCCCCCTACAGATCTTCACGCCTCCGATCTTCACATCTTCAGTACGTTCTCCGGCCCCCTTATGGTCTACAGATCTTCCGCCGTCGACCCACCGCGCTGGCAACCCAACCAAGCTCCGGCCCTCTCTCGCCGTCTACAGACTGAAGACCAGGGGAGCCTCTGCTACGGGATCGCGTAGATCTGACGACGAAGCTCACGGCTTTGACGAAAACGACCCCGTTATCGGCGGCTTCGTTCGGAATCACGATCCCGAAGATTTCCGTCTGCCCCTCACTCTCAGATCGGCGACGGACGGTCACTGAGTTCGGCCGCTCCTTTTGGTCGGCTTCTAAGGGGAAGGCAGAGGATCGAAGGGAGAGGCAGAGGATCGAACAAATTCTCTTCATCTCTCCCAGATCGGTTTCGTACGGAATCACTGAACTCGGCCACTTCGGCGTCGAACCAGTGACCTTTGAGCAGTCTTGATGCGGGATGGAGGAGGACAAAAAGTGAATATTCTGGCCGGTGGAATGAAATAAAGGGGAAGACCAGTTCTTTTCCTCTCTCTCGGATCGGCGTTTTGGACGGAGTCACTGAGCTCGTTTTCAGATTCGAACCAGGGCAGCGCCGTATGGCTACCGCTGTGGTGGACGCGGTTTGCCGATGTAAAGTTAGAACTATTGTTCTGCCGGCGGCATAGAAGAAACCCGTCTACTTTCTACCTCGTTGAGAAAAGACAGCATCAGCGAAATAACTAGTATTTGTGGTGGATGGGCTGCCGACGTAACGATACAAGTTACAGCGAATTGTGGATTCAGTCGAGGATGCAATCGATAATTGCAGCGGCATCTTTGGGGGACTGCGACGTTGTAAATCGACCCAAACAATTAAGTAAAGCGATTACAATCGGTTCTCCTAACGGCAGTTGCAACGGCTTTCCTTTGTTTTTCCCATCAGTAAAAAACGATGGAAAACATCTGTAAAGCCAACGATTCACGACATTAGCTGAGTTCCAGCAGTTGCAACGATTATATGGCGTCCAACATGCGACGAAGCCACGATTGTTGGTACAGTCCATCAGCTGCGAAATATAGGGTGATTTCCGAAGGATTCAAGAGCTGCAACAGGGCGTATCCTTTGTAGTGTCAACAATCAAATACAGCCTCCACGTAGCTAGTTTATAACCTTATAATATATCTTTGTAGATGATCAGGTGAGGTTCAGGAGGGACTTGGTATCCGTGGTGTGTACATATTAATTTAACTTTCAAAAGATAACGTATGTATGATCACCACCGACTTGTTGTACATGCGATTATTTCAAACATTGGGACCGGTCCCCATGTTTGAAATAATTGACATGACAAGGGTGAGTGGTAGTATTGTTATACGAGCTACCACTTACCCTCGTCATGTCAATTATTGCATCTCTCAATCTATGTAACTTTCGCATGGAGTCATATTAATATTGTATTTGAATTAATATTACAAATCAACGATCGAGAAGATGCTAGCTTCAAAGTTGGATATACCTTTTCTCATTCTTTTTTGCATGTATCGAGGAGAAACACAAACAATTATATTGGTTTTCATCGTAAATGATTTGTTTTCTTTCACTTATATCAATTGAGATGGCATCATCTATTGTATGAAAAGAAAAATTATATTTACAGTAATAAAATATGTAAATATTACACAATTCTTAAAAAAAAATAGATAAATATAGAATTGACATAAAAAATCAATTTTCTAATAATATACTAATGTAATATATTTGTGCACTCTACGATTATATATAGCATTACTTTATTGAAATAATAAAATTTAAATTAAAAAATAAGATTTTCGTATACTAAATTCGTTCTTAATAAGAATATGCATATATATATATTGCTTTTATAATATATTGGATCGACAATAGTCTATTAATGTCGATGCTAAATAGCCTATGCCAAATAACTTTGGCAATAATATTTTGTTTCTATAAACGACCTTTCATTTTTGCTTTCAAAAGTGAGCTGAAATTAATTAAGTAGGTTTGATTTTAATTTCATTGCATGGATGCAGGGCATGGGGTATCATATGTTGGTCCCTAGCATTTGTGTGGCAGCTCTACACCATATGGCTTCTCACACGACTCCACGAATCGCTCCACGGAATCCGCTACAGCAGATACCTCCACCTTTCAATAGCTGCATTTGGTAATTAATTAGTACAAAATATATTTTCAGTCATCCCTTTTTATATAATATTTAATAAAAATTCTATTTGCTGTCATTTTTATTAAGGTTTAATACGTGTAATATTCAATTAAAATTACAAGAAATGTGAGGTTAGAGTTCGAGATCAGGATTCAGGATTGATCTATTGGACACCATCTTGTTAAATTTAAAGCTTGAAAAGAATTAAGTGATTTTCTACATTTGAATTTGAAGACAACATGCATGTCTTTAAGAGAAGCGTTAATGTTGTAGGTACAAAGCTAGGGAAGCTACTTGCCATATTCCCGACATTGTACTTATCCGGTGGCACGTGTGTCATGCTGATTATCACGGGAGGTGGGACCATGGAACTCTTGTTCAAGACTGTATGTGACAGTGGGTCCACGTGTCATGCCAAGTCATTGAGCGGTGCAGAGTGGTTCTTGGTGTTCACGTGCATTGCAATTCTGATCGCCCAATTGCCAAACCTGAACTCCATGGCTCCGGTCTCTCTGATTGGTGCCATCACCGCAATCCTATACTCTGCTCTGATTTGGGTTCTCTCTATCACTAAGGGAAGGCCCGCCGGCGGCGTATCCTACAGTCCATCTGAGACTGTGAAGATGAACTCCAACTTGATGGGCAAGATCAGTAGCATTCTCAATGCGCTTGGGATCATTGCTCTTGCCTTCAGAGGTCACAATGTCATACTCGAGATACAGGTAAGTGACTACTACATCTAAACATCTCCTTTCCTTTTTCTTTCCTTTCTCAATGTTCGAAATGAATAACATTGGGTCAAATGATTGATCAAGAGAGAAATACCTCAAATGGATGCCATATGTAAGAAAACACAGAAGAAAAAAAAGGTGCTAAGTTGCAGAGAGCATGATGCATGAAGGTCTGAAAAGTCTACTGTATTCACTGGAATGAATTGCGCGATACAAGAAAAGGTCCTCATATATATACACACTCTGCCCTAACAAACTAACAGAATCCTACCAAAAATAGAAGCCAACTAATTGAAAGAATATTTACTAAGAATAAAAGAATAAAGTAAAATACAAGTTAAACAGAATAGATGAAATTAATATTTATCCTTTTCCAGAACGACTTGTAGCTTGTTCATGCTTAGTGTGTAATACCATATATTTTTTCCTTTCTGCACCAACGAATGGTAATTTTTCATATCGATCTTAATGCTGCATAGAGGATTGAAACATCTGCACTCTTTGTAGGGAACATTGCCTTCGAGTCCAAAACATCCATCCCTCAAGCCTATGTGCAAAGGAGTGACAATATCTTATATACTAATCGCCACGAGCCAATTCCCCCTCGCAATATAAGAAAAAGAAACTTAGAAAATTGCAAACACTATCCTGTTATTGAAGAACAGGAAGTGAGTAAGGAAAAATCAGAAATGTCTTTTTCTAATCTTCTCATTGAATTGTTTTTCATAGTTATATTCTATACATTCGTGCTTGACATTTATACTGAAGTGATAGAGACACTTGATAACAAAAGCTGTTTTCCAACGAGAAATGATGCATGAGCTGTTGTAAGTTGCTGTTTTGATGCATGTGTGAGTCCGAATGAGTGCTGTCCAAGTGAGTGTTCTGCTGGTCTGCATGTGTGTGTTCTCCTGCTGCTTCTTTTCATCCTGCTGGTCTGCTGCTTCACATGCCAAAAGTTGAAATCAAATAATCCTCTGCTGCTGCACGTTCAAGCATCTGAAAAGAAGAATAATTCTGCTGTTGCTGCATGTTCAAGCATCTTCTTTCCCTTTTCACGTTCAAGCATCTTCTTTCCTTTTTCTTCTTTTTGTATTTTCAACAGCCCCCCGCAAGGTGGAGAGTAGATATTTTCTGCTCCCATCTTGTGCAAGTGTGTGTAGAAGCTGTTAGATCCCAGTGCCTTAGTCAATATATCTGCAACTTGTGATTCACTACTTACATGCTCAGTAATGACACTTCCTTCCTGAATTTTATCACGGATCAAATGACAATCGAGCTCTATATGCTTAGTACGTTCATGGAATACTGGATTTGCTGCAATGTGTAATGCAGCCTTGTTGTCACAGCGTAACACAACTGCCTGAGGATGATCTACCATTAAGTCTTGAAGTAAAAACCTTAGCCAAGTTAATTCACAGCAAGCACTTGCCATGGCCCTGTATTCAGCTTCAGCTGAGGACCTAGAGATAGTGTTTTGCTTTTTAGATTTCCAAGACACTAAGAAAGGACCAAGAAAGGCACAGTACCCTGTCACAGACCTTCGTGTATCTCGGCATGCTCCCCAATCTGAATCACAGTACACCTTAAGTTGTAGGTTTGATTGTGAAGAGTAAAATAAGCCTTGTCCTGGAGCTCTCTTTATGTACCTTAGCACCTTATGAGCTGCATTTAAATGTGGGACTCTAGGAGCTTGCATGAATTGACTAAGCAATTGGACTGAATATGCTAAATCTGGTCTGGTGATGGTGAGGTAAAGAAGCCTCCCAATGAGTCTTCTGTAGATAGAAGGATCCTTAAGTAGGACACCTTGATCCTTAGGCAATTTGCTGTTTTGATCCAGAGGTATCTTAGTAGGTGCAGCTCCAATGGTTCTTGAGTCAGATAATATGTCCAATGCATATTTTCTTTGACATACATAAATCCCTTTTTCTGATTGTGCCACTTCCAACCCAAGAAAGTACTTTAAAACACCTAAATCCTTTATCTTAAATCTGTCATGTAGGGAAGATTTGAGAGAATGAGTAATGTCCATGTCATTACCTGCTATAATAAGATCATCCACATAGACAAGCACAGCTGTAAAGGATTCCCCCACTGACCTCGTAAACAAACTATAATCTGCCTTTGACTGCTTGAAACCTTTCTGAACAATGAAATCTGAGAGTTTGGCATACCATTGCCTCGATGCCTGTTTCAATCCATACAAACTCTTATGAAGTTTGCAAACTTTTGCACAATTACTATCAGCATATCCTGGTGGAAGCTTCATATAAACTTCCTCCTCCAAATCACCATGGAGGAATGCATTGTTCACATCTAATTGATGTAAATTCCAACCTCTAACTGCTGCTACAGCAAGCAATGTTCTCACTGTCACTAGCTTTGCTACAGGAGAGAAAGTCTCATGGTAATCCAACCCCTCCTGTTGTGTGTATCCCTTTGCCACTAGCCGAGCCTTATACCTCTCAACACTTCCATCTGCATTGTACTTGACCTTATACACCCATTTGCACCCTATAGCTTCCTTTCCATGAGGCAAATCAACTACAGTCCAAGTGTCATTCATCTCTAAGGCCTCAATCTCAGCTTGCATTGCCTTGCACCAACCAGAGGTTTTGACAGCTTGTGCATATGTGTTAGGTTCTATTTGCTTTGTGATTGAAGCAACAAAAGCTTTGTGTGTGTTGGACAGTTTATGATAAGAGAGATTAGCATCAAGAGGAGAGGCATTACCTGAAAGTCTTGATCCTTTCTTCTTGTCTAACTTCTGTGAATGAGGGAGTGAGGATACTTGTTGACAAATGAAGTCCATCAAGTAAGGTGGTGCACGTCTTTCTCTAGTGGACCTTCTAGGCATATGAGGATCGGTGGGATGTGTATGTTCTTCAAGAGGTTCTGGTGGATTTTCTGTGTTTGAGGTGTTTGCCACATTCTCTATATCGATATCTGGTTCAGGTTCAAGGTGAGGCAACTCAGAAGTGTGGTCAAGAGCAATATCTAGTGGTTGGGAAAAGGATAATGTGGTTGGACTTGGTAGGTTATGGGGAGTGGTTGTAGTCTTAGTTTTGTATGGAAAAATCTTCTCATGGAAGACTACATTTCTAGAGATGAAGATTCTTTTTGTCTCTAGATCCAAAAGCTTATAGCCTTTAACCCCAAAAGGGTAACCTAAGAACACATACTTCCTAGCTCTAGGATCAAACTTGTGCCTGTTATTTATCAGAGTAGAGGCAAATACCAAACACCCGAATACCCTAAGATGAGAGTAAATAGGTTTGGTCCCAAAGAGGAGCTCAAAAGGGGTCTTGTTTTTAAGTAATGGTGAGGGGGTTTTGTTTATGAGATATACTGCAGTGAGGATGCAGTCATTCCAATATCTCATTGGAATTTCACTTTGAAACTTTAGGGCTCTTGCTACATTCAAGATGTGCTGGTGTTTCCTTTCTACAATAGCATTTTGCTGGGGTGTTTCAACACAAGTTTTCTGATGGATTATGCCTCTTTTTGAATAAAAGTCTTTCATGTCAAATTCACCTCCATTATCACTTCTAATTACTTTGATTTTGGAGTCAAATTGGGTTTCAATCATTGCATAAAATTGTTGTAAAACCCCAGTTGCATCAGATTTCAGTTTTAACATATACACCCAAGTACATCGACTGAAATCATCAACTATACTCAAAAAATATCTTGATCCATCATGACTAATTTCATTACAAGGCCCCCAAAGATCACAGTGGACTAAATCAAAACATTTTTCTGATTTATGATGGCTAGTAGGAAAAGGTAGTTTGTGTAATTTTGCTAAAGGGCAAACTGAGCAGGGTATGGTAGCAACATCAAAATCAGAAATGTCATTTTTGCTAATCAAGTTCATCCTAGAATCTGAGAGGTGCCCAAGTCTATAGTGCCATAGGCTGAAATCTTCATGGTTGTTGATGACAGAAGCAGAAATGGCAGTGTTGGTGGTTAGAGAGGATAGGGCTTCAACTAAAGCTGTAGGGGAGACTTCATTCCTCAGTAGGTGATACAAGCCATTCCTCACTTCACCCATTCCAGTCGTTTTCCAAGTTAAAAGGTCCTGAATAAAACAGTTTTCAGGTAGAAAAATAAGGCAACATCTTGATTTTTGACTAAGTTTCCTTGCAGATATGAGGTTAAAAGAAAAGGATGGAACACAAAGCACATCATGCAAGGTCAAGTGTTTTGACATCTTCACTGTTCCAACATGGGAAACATTGACAGTTTCGCCATTTGGAAGAGCTACAGAATATTTGGCAACACTTCTGATGGTGGTGAAAAGGGAGGTTGAACAGACCATGTGGTCTGTTGCCCCCGTGTCTATTATCCAAGGTGCATCAAAGGTGTTGTGTGAGTTTATGCTATAAGCTGAGAGACAAAGCGAGATACCAGATATTTTTGACATGTCGGATTCAGAATGACTGAGGGAATGCACTTGATTAAGTGAAGCTCTGTGAGAATGACTGGGTTGTGATTTGAGCAAGGCAATCAGCTGTGAATATTGCTCTTGAGTGAGTGTTGCTTGGTTGTTGTTGATTTGCTCATGTCCAGGTGGCATAAGGGTAGTGACTTGATTGGCAAAAGCTGGTCTGCCCTTCCCATGGAGCTTGTGGCCTGGTGGATAACCGTGAAGTTTAAAGCATTTTTTTGCAACATGGCCAGGCATTCTGCAATGGCTGCACACTGGTTTCTCAGGGTTAGCCTTAAAACACCTTTCTAAGGAATGTCCAGACATTTTACAAAAAGTGCAATAATACTTTCTCTGAGATGTGATATTTTGCCTTCCTACATCTATAGCAGTTGCTATCATAGCCATGGAGTCACCAACTGAAGTGTCAACAGAAATCTGTCGCCTCTTTTCTTCTTGTTGTATTATGGAGTACACTTCATTTAGACTAGGGAAAGGCTTGATTAGAAGGATCTGAGCCTTAAGGGCTTTGTATGTGTCATTTAAACCCATAAGAAACTTCATCACCCAGTCTCTTTCGTGGTTATCCACTATTGTTTTCAAACCCCCACATGTGCAGTTAGGAATAGACTCATAGTTCATCAATTCATCTAGCAGAGTTTTTAACTTAGAGTAATACATACTTACAGTGTCTTGGTTATACATTATTGTAGCAATACCTTGCTTTACTTCATAAATCCTTGGAGCATTTTGCTGTGCAAGTCGTTGCTCAAGTTCCTTCCACAGTTGATGAGCAGTCTCAGCATAAAGGGTGCTGCTCTTAATGTCAACTGACATGGTGTTTTGCAGCCAGGTGATGACTATGTCATTGCATCGAAGCCAATGATCCATCAATGGACTATCAGCCTCAGATGGTTCACAAATGCTTCCATCAACAAACCCAAGTTTGTTTTTGATGCGAAGAGCTCTTTTCATTGAACGTGCCCAAGAATGATAGTTACTTGAATCAAGCATTTGAGTGACAAGAAGGACTCCAGAACTGTCATTGGAACCAATAAAATAGGGGCTATTTGGTTGGGATGGATCAGAAATATTTGAGTTTGGATTTGCATTTTGATTGGCATTTGAGTTGATGGAATCAGCCATATCTCTGATACCATATAAGAAAAAGAAACTTAGAAAATTGCAAACACTATCCTGTTATTGAAGAACAGGAAGTGAGTAAGGAAAAATCAGAAATGTCTTTTTCTAATCTTCTCATTGAACTATTTTTCATAGTTATATTCTATACATTCGTGCTTGACATTTATACTGAAGTGATAGAGACACTTGATAACAAAAGCTATTTTCCAACGAGAAATGATGCATGAGCTGTTGTAAGTTGCTGTTTTGATGCATGTGTGAGTCTGAATGGGTGTTGTCCAAGTGAGTGTTCTGCTGGTCTGCATGTGTGTGTTCTCCTGCTGCTTCTTTTCATCCTGCTGGTCTGCTGCTTCACATGCCAAAAGCTGAAATCAAATAATCCTCTGCTGCTGCACGTTCAAGCATCTGAAAAGAAGAATAATTCTGCTGTTGCTGCACGTTCAAGCATCTTCTTTCCCTTTTCACGTTCAAGCATCTTCTTTCCTTTTTCTTCTTTTTGTATTTTCAACACGCAATCGCTGGATTTTGGGCTTATGGAAACAAGGCAAGCAAATTTATCTCTTCAAATTTCGCGAGATTTGCATAAATACCCACCAAAATCAGAGATTTATTCTCATCAACCTTTTGTACAATAATATTCCTAATTGGTGATCATGACAATCTGCTTTCTCTGAATGCCAGATACCTTATAATGGACTAGGATTGCTGACAGCATTTTCGCAGTTCCATGGATACAACAACTCTAAATTCATGATGGGCTTCATCTACCTTCTAGTATTGGTGAACTGCTTATGTGCATTCCAAATCTACGCGATGCCAATTTTTGACAACTTGGAGTTCAGGTACACGACCAAGAAGAAACAACGGTGTCCGAGGTGGGTTCGGACAGGCATCCGCCTATTCTTTGGAGGGTTGGCTTTCTTTGTAGCAGTGGCTTTTCCATTCTTGGGAAGCTTAGGTCCTCTAATAGGAGGCATCGCGTTGCCTTTGACGCTTGCTTATCCCTGTTTCATGTGGCTTTCCATGAAGAAACCCCGCTCAAATAGTATACTGTGGTGTATTTGCTTGGGGCTCGGTTGCTTAGGCATTGTTTTCAGTGTTCTTTTAGTTGTTGCAGCAGCCTGGACTTTATCTTACAAAGGCTTGAATGCCAATTTCTTCAAGCCTTAATGATATATATACTGAGAAATTATCAGCATTAAGCCAATTATATATTTTTTCTAAAGAAATATAAATCATGTTAGAGTATATGTATGATATATAGTTGTTATCATCTAGAATAGTTTTCAATGAACAAGATCATTAATTTGATGTGAGAATCAGATGGAACATCTTATGCCGACATCAAGTTTCTAAATGGACCAGAATAAGTACCGAGAATAACCTGCATCTTAATGACAGATATACATCAATTAACCAAAAGCCAACACCGTATGGTTGTGCCGATGATCATCAGTTTCTTTCTCGAACCAACATGCATCATGCATGTGAACGTACCCTAACATACATCTCAAGGATATACTTGTCACCAAAATGAAACTATCCCCTTTTTGGTACACGTATGTTGAGATATGATTGCTTCACGCCATACATCTTAGGGTACGTAGGATGGAGATGATCAAAAAAGAAAAAAAAAATATAGATCTATATTATTTGTCGTGGTAATCTCATTCCATCACTAAATATCATGATCGAAATTTAATTAATTATACAAATATTTATTTTGAATAACGTGGGAGTATCAGTACTTGTACAGAAACAAAAACAAAGTGAGTTTTCAGAGTGGATATCCACCGGAAGTAGTTAATTAATTTCATACCTAATTGGGCCACGAAAGCAAAACATGCATGCATGTCCTTTAAAAGTTGAGTTTTGCCCCATTTTTAGCTGCGTAAAAATTGATATTTTAGATAGATAATTTCTGCAATAAAATCTCATGTTGATCATTGAGTTGGTTGTTTAAAATCAAGAATTTTCTCTTGCCATTTTTCAATGTCACATAATATAATATGTTGCTAAATGCTATGTCATGGATTAAGCACAGCAAGCTGTGTGCATGGCACGCACAACGTACGTAGTAAGCTCCAAGGAGCATACAATACATATATAATTTTATTAACCTTTCTTGGACTCTTCAAAGATTTTCATCCTCTTTCTCCTGTCTTTCACTGATTTCTTAGTTTTATCATCCTGTTATCATTGGTAACTTCAAGAGTAACCTGGCGCAAGAGTGACAAAAGACAACCGGCTGGCCTCCGGCAACGTCTGCTTTAGTTTGTTGTGACAGGGAATTTGGCTTTTACATGTCACCACCACCAATAATGATGATAATTTAAACCAAAGTTTTGAAATATGTTCCGAAGACCATTCCGGTTGATGTACTAGAACAGAATATTTGGTACCGGTACATTTCGGTGTACCGTTTCGGGATTAATTATATATTATATATGAATATTTATATGTATATATAAACTAACAACTAATAAAATAAATACATATATATGTAAGTGTGTATCATGTATATGTGTATATATATAGAAGAATTGAAGATTTATAAAATGAATATATATTGAAAAAAATACAAACTTGAGTTAAGACACATAAATAAAGAATAGGTAAATTATTAAAAATAATAATACTTTAAAAATAGAGAATGATCAGGGGACATATTTAAAATTATAAAAAAATATAAATTATATAAATGTATTTTATATTTTAGAATGAATTAAATACCATTTGGATTTAAAATTTATAAAAATGCCATTTAAATATAAGAAAATTATAAAAACTGTCCGAAATGGAATAGAGACCGAAACGCTCAATTCCGGCCGAAATGGCCGAAATTTAACCGGAATGGCCGAAATGGGATCAGAATGACCGGAATTTGAAGCGAAACGGAATGGGATGGTAGAGTGTACCAGACACTACACTTGAACGGTAAATTCCGGCCATTCCGATCGGAACGGAACGGAATTCAAAACATTGATTTAAACTTCTAAATTAAACCAGGAATGACAAATTACGCTGAAATATTGACAACAATACAAAAGATCGATCGCCATCAGTAGAAATTTCTATCTTTACATCTTTATCAATGTTACTACATCTAACTAATTCAAACTGCATTTTGTTCTCATTGTAGAAATAGAAACAGAGAAGAAAGGAACAAAAGAGAGAATCCAGAAACTGAAGGAAAAAGGACTTCCATATATAACCTTCTTTTCTCTGACAAAAAGTAATTGAACTACAGATCAACTAAATATATATACTTGGTTTATTCACACGTGTGATATTACTAATGACAATTAATTATAACTAAATTATACAACTCTAACACTCCCCCTCAAGATGGGGAATGAATGCTCATAACACCCATCTTGGAAAGTAGATAACAAAACTGTTGCGGTGGCAAAGCTTTAGTGAAAATGTCAACTATTTGATGCTGAGAAGAGACATGCAGTGTAGGAATATGGCTTGATTGTAGCTTTCTTCTAACAAGATGGTAATCGATCTCTATATGTTTAGTTCTCTCATGGAAGATTGGATTTGCTGCTATATGCAAGGCTGCCTTACTGTCACAATACAAAACAGCTAGAGTAGAATGTGTCACACCAAGATCTTTGAGTAAAGAAATTAGCCATGTGATTTCACAAGCACTAGATGCAAGAGCTCGATATTTAGCCTCTGCAGATGATCATGATACAATAGTTTTCTTTTTAGATTTTCAGGACATAAGTGAGTCTCCAAGGAACATACAAATTCTAGTAACTAATCTTCTAGTGTCTAGACATGTGGCTCAATCTGAATCTGAAAAACCTTTTAGATGTAATGTAGAATTTGCAGAGAAAAATACACCTTGTCCTACTGTATTCTTTATATAATGTAGTACTTTGTTTGCAGCATCTAAATGCACAACATCAGGTTTATCCATAAACTAGCTCAAATTATTCACAACAAAAGCTAAGTTTGGTCTAGTGATAGTTAAGTATAACAATCTTCCAATGAGTCTCCTATAGCTTGTAGGATCTGATAAAATGTTTTCATCTGTCTTTACTAATCTGAGATTGGGATCCATAGGAATTTGTGCTAGTTTACAAGCAAATAAACATGCATCACTTAGAAGCTCCAAGGCATAATGTCTTTGACATAAAAATATGCCTTTGTTTGTATGTGCCACTTGCAGGCCCAAGAAGTATTTTAGAATGCCCAAGTCCTTTATTTTAAATTGGCTATGAAGATACACTTTGAAATCTTGTACTGCTTGTAAATCATTATTAGCCACAATGATATCATCAACATAAACTAACAATATGATGAAAGAAGAACCTGTTGACATTGTAAACAATGAATAATCACACTTTGACTGAGTGAATCGGCCATGATTGAGTAAACATGTAGAAAGTTTATGAAACCACTGCCTAGAAGCCTGTTTAAGTCCATATATAGACTTAACCAATCGACATACTCGAGTCTCCCCCTTGCTGCCATAACCTAGAGGTAATTGCATATAAACCTCTTCATCTAAGGAGCCATGAAGAAAGGCATTATTTACATCAAGTTGATGTAAATGCCTGTTGTGTATGGCAGCAACAATTAGTAGACAACACACAGAGGTCAACTTGGCAATTGGAGAAAAGGTGTCCAAGTAATTAAGACCTTTTTGTTGTGTATAACCCTTGGCAACAAGCTGGGCTTTGTATGTCTCAATTGAATCATCTGAATTATATTTAGTCTTAAACACACATTTACAACCAATGGAATGTTTATTAGGAGGTAAAGAGGTGAGTTGTCATGTATTATTTGTCTCAAGAGCAGCCAACTCTTCTCACATGGCTTTACGCCAATGGGGATATTGAACAACTTGGTGATAGTATTTAGGTTCAAAATTCGAGGATAGGCTAAGGGTGAAAGTACGATAACTAGTGGAAAGTTTATCATATGTCAGAAATTTAGAGATAGAATAAGGAGAAAAATTTTGCTTCCAAGTAGCTGTAGCCAAAGAAGAGTTAGGGAGGATAGAAACAGATGGTAACAAATTACAATGATATTGCTGTAAGCGGAAGAAGAGGACTCCATTGTTGAAGAAATCCGATACCATGTAGAAACAGAAACAAAGAAGAAAGAAACAAAAGAGAGAATTCAGAAACTAAAGGAAAAAGGACTTCTGTCTATAACCTTCTTTTCTCTGTACAAAAAGTAACTGAACTACAGATCAACTAAATATATATACGTGGTTTATTCACACATGTCACATGTGATATTACTAATGACAATTAATTATAACTAAACTATACAACTCTAACACTCATTGCTTTCTTTGTTTAACAAAGCCAAATCCAGTCAAACACATTAAACTAGGCAAATTTGGCATATTTTCTTGTTGTTTATAGCGACAAGAATTAAAGTGGTTTGCTCATTGTAATCATTGACTTTGGTTGATCCTCCGACTCAACCAGACCTTTATAAGAAAAGCTCTAGGATAATCCGCCCATCCAAACAATGGCTTTGTTCTTTTGCATGTATGCATTCTTGCTATAGGAAAACGACCCCTTTACTGAGCACACACATTATTGTAACTTTCTACAACATCTCCATATATAAACTCTAGAAAGATCTTAATATTTCATCACTGAAGTCAGTGGCGAAACCACATGCATCTAGCCCCCCGAAAATTTTTTGAAAAATTAAAATATACCTTAGTTTTTATTCATAATTTTATTAATATAAAAAATCCCCCCCCCCCCCCCCCCAAGAAAATTTATAATTACTATATACTCTATAAAATTTTATAAAATTCTAATAGACTAAAAAAAAAATAGAGAAAGTTTCCTTTCCAATCAATTCTTCCTCATGGCAGAGATAAGCTTTGCCATTCTACTCCTATCCTTGGTGACGATTATCCTTAAAGTTAATGTAGATGCAGGCAAGCCTGCTGTTTTTATACGTGAGGACTTTATAGCAGATGTTGGAACCAACAATTTCTTGCCAAGCAAGGGCTAACTTCCCTTTCAATGGCGTTGCCGCATTCATTTTGCTTTCTCTATACCCACTGGAAGGTTTAGTGATGGTCTAAACAATCACTACAACAAAAATCATTTTTTGGGACGAAATTGCTTTGGGACGAATTGGAAATCGTCCCAAAAAGTGAGATTTGGGAATGAAATTTGAATTTCATTCCAAAATAACGACGGAATGTCAGACCGTTCGAACGCATTCGAACGCTATTCTTAGGGACGAAATTTTTTGTCCCAAATAAGTTAACTGTTTGACCGTTAATGATTAACCATTCAAACGTTGAATTGTTACCATTTGAACGTAATATTGGCGCGATAGGCAAAATTATTTTGGAGGAAAATTGACAAACCGTTCGAACGGTAAATTATAAACGTTCGAATGATGCATATTCACCGTTCAAACGTTATTTGAAACAGTCGAACGGTGACCAGGGTTTTAAGTTTTTAAGTTTTTTGCCAAATTATATTTAGATTAACTAGTAATTATAAAAAATTGGTTAATTAAATAATATGAATAATCTAAATTAAGAATTAGTTTAGAAAATATAAAATAATACTATTTCATACTTAAATACTGAATTTACAAAATATAAAATGTTGTACATACAAAAAACAGTAAATAAATAAATAAAATATATCATAAAGTAATTAAAATCCCAAGTCTTTGCACACTTCCTCGACTGCAGCTATACGTTCCTTTATTTGTGTCAGTCGAGTACTGATGGTGAATTGAGTCGCAGACATGGCAGCAAACTCTATACGAAGCTCAGACGCAGCAAAATGGATCTCTATACGCACTGCATCGATCACTGTTGATGTCTGCTCACTGATCGCTGCACTCACTATCTCAGCCATCTCCTCATGAGTAACACTGTGGACTGATGCCCCGGCCCGTGTAGATGTCTCAGCAGCTGCAGCTAAGACTCCATGATCTCCCGGCTGTGCATCTCTGTGAGGATCAACTGGTTCTGGAACATGTGCATGAAAACCCAGTCTCGAGTGTCCCGTGTTGTGTGAGAGGGTGGTGCTGTTTATCGGTCCCATCAGCTCCCGTTTACGCTCGGCAACATCTGGCACAACACCAGCACATAGTAGATATCAGGTGATCAGGACTCCGAATGGTAGTATATCCATCGAAATGTACCGAGACTCTGATAGAATCCTATCGAATATATACCCCACCAAGTCGATAGGAATGCCACGAGTGACCCGTATCATAAATTTCGTCCGATTAATGCCAACTTCTGTCTTGTACTGCCGAGGGTCAATGTTATTGGCAATTCTCAAATTTAATATCTTAAAGAAAGAAGATAAATCTGCCTGTTTGATGCTCTTCGTCTCGTCATACGGTGGAGCATCTGGATCGACAACCAAATCCCTCACCTCGTGATCAGCAAGGGTATTGACCTCATCAGTATAAACTGATGCCTCCTCCTCAACTGTCTCCGCCTCAACTGAAGAATCAAACTCTCTAGGCACCACATTTGGATATGCATCTGGCAGCCTAGGAATACCGAGATGCTCAGTAAGTCCATCCCGTGAAAATACAACGGGTACTCCTCGAACAGTGATCCTGTAGGCCCCAGAATCATTTGCGCTGGTACTACCGAGTTCTCTATAGAACTCAGCAACAATGTCAATGTAGGAGACTCGCTCCCATGCTTCTTCCCGCTCATCCAAGATAGGTCCCCAACCACGATCACTGAATACTGAGGATAATGAATGACCCTCCCAGAGAAGACTTTGGAAATCAGAAATCTTCACTGGTTGCTCCAGTGAAACTGTCCTCTCCCGAACTGGACCACTACTACTCTCACCAAGATTGCGTCGCTTACGTGCCGTTCTAGAAGTAGACATTATAATCAACCTGAAATTTATAATTACAAATTAGATATATAACATTAACAAGAAAAATACAATAAAGAACTATTTACAGTAGTTTGAAACAAATAGCAATTTAATAATATTTGATATTATGAACAACATTATTTTTAATAAATATATCTCTCAATATCAATATTAATTAGATAAATATTAATAGAAATATAATATTAAAAAAAGACTGGAAAATATTAGATTTCTAATATTAATGTATTGAAAAATAGGCTGACCGTTTGACCGTATGAATAACAGTTCGAACGATTCGTGTAACGGTCGAACGGTAACAGACCGACCGTTCGACCGTTACGTTATATCGTTCGACCGTTAATGAATAGCGTTCGAACGATATTCGTGTCGATCGGGATTCCAGGCCGAGTCAACTCTGCCATTGAAATCCATGGAATCCTTTGATTCCCTGGATTTTACACCAAAATAAATGCAATAGAAACCAAAATAAACGTTCCTAACATGGATTTATGCAAATCTACCGATTATTTTGATGTATAAATCGATTTATCCTAACTTAAACAATTAATCTATCAAAAACCTAAATCTAAAAGGTAAAATGCTTTAAAAATGAAAAATACCGATAGTTAGAGGTAGAGGCTTTGAGTGGGCACTGTTGACGGCGGCGAAGACGGCGTTCAACGGCGGAGATTGACGGTTTGGAGGGTTAGAACGGAGGAAATGCAGACGTAAACTTCCGTGAAAATGACGTCGGGATGGGCTTATATATGCAATACCGTTCGAACGGTAAGTTAATACCGTTCGAACGTATTAACTGAAAATTAATACCGTTTCCTAATTAATCTAAATTTCATGATAATAAATGTTATTTAAATGCAATATTCGGTATTAATTATATTAAATATAATAATTAATTCAATTATAATATATTTTAACTGTTAAATATATTAAATGCACTTATATATTATTAAACACTATATATTATATTTATAATTTTTTATATATATAGTATATATTATATTATATTTAATTAAAATATATTATACTATTGAATATTATATAGTATATAGTATAAATTATATTATATAGTATAATTAATATAATATAGACTACTATATACATGAAACTATGTTCATGTATTTATATAACATATATATTATATGTGATATTAACTAATATATATATATATATATATATATATTTAATAGTATATGTATTACATGACTTGTTTAGTATATTTTTCATATTATATTGCAGTTATAGGCTAATTAGATGACACTCTCTATTCTAGCACTATAAATGACACTATATATGCACAATTTTAGCTTTTGTATCATTATAATACACTCTAATTGCTAGTAGTATAGATGACACTACATATAATAGTAGATATCCTATTATTAAATAATATTATAATAATAATATAATATAATAAACATTATATATATATGCATGTGATACATATAACCCTATGCTATGATACCATATATATGTTATATATAATAGGTTAATATATGTACTTGACTATAATACTAGATGTAATATGATATTTTACACTATATATGTTACTAAACTATATAATATATGTTTGATTATATATGATATAGTTATATTACTATGTCTCTAAACTATAGTATATTTACAAGTTATTATATTTAAAGGTATAGTGCAAAAAAAATACAATAAGCAACATTTTAATTTGACGTTTGAACGGTTTAAAATAACCGTTCAAACGTATAAGAAAACGTTCGAACGTCCATTTTCATGTTCGAACGTTTAATTAGCGGGAGAAAATTTTCCCGTTAATTTATTTGACGTTCGAACGTTCATTAAATAACCGTTCAAACGTCAATGTTCTACATTTACACAACAGAACCTCACAATCTCGCACTCGTTCCAGTCGACTTCCAGTCGCTCCCACGCTCATTTTCTTCCAACCAACGCCATTATTCTTCAATCCAGCCCTCAAATATTACTAACTTCTATCAATCTCTTATATTTTCAGATTAAGAGGTTGTTTTTACCGTTTGGTGAAGAGTATTTAAGTTTTGGGCATTGGGTACGGGTAGATTTTCCGGTTTATCTCTCCAAATCAGATATTCTCCTTAAATATATTCTCATTTTAGTTTTTATATAAGTGTTTTCGTTTGTTATAATGAGTTCGTCATATGGTTTGCTGTTTTTTGATGTAATTTGGACTGTAAATGTTGAGATTTTCAGAGGTTGAAGAAGACTGTAATCTGGAATTATTCCGTTCAAACGGTATTCGTGTGCCATTTGAACGTATGTCCTTAGATCGAACGGTGACTAGCACCGTTTGAACGTTATGTTGGTCAGTGTTAAAATAATTAACACTTTAAATGCAGGAATTGAATTAAAAATTAATTATTTATAATCTACATTTAATAATACTTAAATACTTAAAAGATTAAAGTAATCAAATGAGAATGAATTAAATTACAAATCATCTAAGATTTAATAATACTTAAATATTTAATAGTTGAATTATTCAACTATAGGTTAATACAAATAGTTTTGTTTTAATAACACAAAAATACTTAATTTTTGAATTAATAAAATGAATTTTAAATAAAATACAAATAATCTAGATTTAATAATACTTAAATACTTAAAAGTTAAAAGTAATCAAATGAATTTGAATTAAAATATAAATTCTGAATTATAATTAATAAAATGAATGTTAATTACAATACAAATAGTTATAATTATTAACTAGAATGTTAATTACAATACAAATAGTTATAATTATTAACTAGAATGTTAATTAAAATACAAATAGTTATAATTAATAAAATATTTTGGACTAAGATATAAAACAACTATCTAATTATTTAATAATATAAATACTTAATTAACATATGTTGCATTGTTTGTTTGATACATGTTAAATATTGACATATCTTATATTGCTTATTCATCAAAATTAGCCTTACACCTGTTCGAGAGTTATCAATCCGCCTTAATTGAAAGATTGATAACTCTTGAATTGTCCAGAGTGGACAGTTTGGAATTGTAAGATCATTCTCGCAAACTATCGATCTATATCTGTTATACGTCCAGCATTAAGATTTTGGCAGATTTATCCCTTGTTTTCCAGATATGCAGTTTCGGTGATGTTGTATCGATGATTAACAAGTCGGTGCACACAACCAGACGATCATATTTGGAGAACTATGGGGAGATGCTGCCGAAATTTTGTTGGGCGTGACAGATTATAGAGGATAGGTTTGCGACTATGATCTTACAATTCCGAATGGGATAGGACCAACTACCCGGTGTAAGGTGGCATACTCCTTGATTGATACATGATACATTCTTGTTTGTTGATGCACACGTGATTGTTTATAATGAAGATAGTCAGCATGGGTAAGAGTTGGATGCAAGTTAGTGATCGTTTGGGTCAGAATTACAACGTATATGCTGAAGGTGTTAAGAAATTCTTAGAGTTTGCATTGGGTACATGTGATAGTGATGGACGTATTAGATGCCCATGTAAAGAATGCAGGAATTTACGCTCTCATAAGATAGACTTGGTGAGAGAGCATCTGTTTGTGAAAGGTATTGACAAGGGTTATACTGATTGGGTCTTACACGGCAAACCATATTCAACTTCATTCGATGCTCCACATGAAGAAGAAGAGATCGATGAAGATGTACAACCATATGTTGTTGGAGATGAGTATGATGAGGATATGGAAGAAATGTTAGGTGACATTGGTGCGGGAATGTTTATGAATGAAGGTGGCACGGACACATCAAGTTCAAATGATGGGGGTCATAATACTTTTGCACGATTGTGGAATGAGTCACAACGTGAGCTATATCCAGGATGAAGAAGACACAGTAAGTTGTCATTTACCGTAAGACTGCTTCACATAAAATCAATGTGTCGATTATCAATTAAGGCTGTCAATATGTTACTCGAGTTGTTTAAGGAGGCACTACCATCAGATAATACACTTCCTTGTAACTTCTATGAAGCAAAAAAATTGAAACGAGGACTTGGATTTGATTACAACGTAATATATGCATGTAAGAATGACTGCATATTATTTTGGCAAGAGAATGAGCAGTTGAACGAATGTCCCATATGTCACGAATCAAGATGGACACCTGACAAACAAAATGTGCCGCAAAAGGTAGTACGCCACTTTCCATTGACACCTAGATTACAACGATTATATATGTCACGTGCAACGACTGCAGACATGATATGGCACTAATCAGCCAGAGTTAGAAACGATGATATTTTATCACATCCTGCTGACTCCCAGGTGTGAAAGGAATTTGATAAGGAATACGTATGGTTTGCAGAAGAACCACGTAAAGTGAGACTTGGGTTGGCAACAAATGGATTTAATCCGTTTGGAAACATGAGTACTAGTCACAGTACTTGGCCAGTTGTACTTATGCCGTATAATCTACCACCGTGGAAGTGTATGAAAGATTCTTATTTCATGATGAGTTTGCTCATTCCAGGTCCGAGATCACCGGGAAATGATATAGACATACACTTACAGCCATTGATTGCAGAATTGAAAGATTTGTGGGAGAATAGGGTTGTCACATTTGATTCATCAACAAGCAAGTCGTTCAAGATGCATGCTGCCATTTTATGGACAATAAATGATCTTCCAGCTTATAGAAACTTGTCAGGTTGGAGTACTAAGGGGAAAATGGCATGTCCAACTTGTAACAAACATACTAAATCTGAATGGCTCACTTACGGGAGGAAATTATGTTTCATGGGTCATCGTCGATTTCTACCTGGTGATCATAGATGGCGGGAAAATTCACAAATGTTTGATGGTACTGTTGAATGGGGCCAACCTATACCATATTTGTCTGGTGAAGATTTAATTGCACAATTTGTAGATGTTGGTTGTAATGAATTTGGTAAAAAACATCGAAAGAGAAAACGAGCTACATCTGAGTTGAATTGGACTAAGAAGAGTATATTTTTCGATGTTCCATACTGGTCAAAGTTAAAATTACGGCACAGTCTTGATGTTATGCATATTAAAAAAAAAATATGCGAATTTGTATTGGGAACATTGATGTCAATTGAAGGAAAAACGAAGGATACATTAAACTCAAAGAAGGATTTGAAGCGATTGGGAATAAGACCGGAAATGCAGTTACAAGAAAATGGTTCGTCCGTTTACATGCCGATTGGGTGGTATACATTGTCAAGGAATGAAAATGCTACTTTTGTGAGTGGATAATGAAAATTAAATTACCGGATGGTTATGCCTCAAATTTGACAAGGTGTGTGCAAACAAATGACTGGAAAATAATTGGGTTAAAAAGTCATGATTGTCATGTCCTTTTGCAGCATATCTTGCCTATTGGTATCTGTGGGTACTTGACTAGAGACGTGCGCGTGGCTTTGACTAAGTTGGGTTTATTTTTCAAAGACTTATGTGCACGGACATTAAATGCAGAAGCTTTGGATCAAATGGAATGGAAAATTTCCATAATATTGTGTAAGCTAGAAAGTATTTACCCACCGTCATTTTTCGATGTCATGGTTCACCTACCGTCCATTTGCCACGTGAGGCTTGACTTGCAGGACCAGTTCAGTATAGATGGATGTATTCTATTGAACGATTTCTTGGGAAGTTGAAATGAACAGTTGGTAACAAGGCTCGCCCAGTAGGATCAATTGCAGAAGCATATATTGATGATGAGTGGCTTACCTTCTGTTCCAAATATTTCCACGGAGTTGACACTAGGTTTGATCGGCCAGAAAGAAACTTTGACGTTGACAGAGCAAGACAACGAAATGTGTTTTCCGTGTTTTTCCAACAAGTACGTCCACTTGGTGTAGTGCGTGGTTATGACTTATGTGGAAGAGAGTTTGAGAAAACTCAGTGGTACGTGCTGAACAATTGCCTTGAGATAGAGAATTACTTGAAGTAAGTATTAATCTTTTCTTAATTTAGTATTCGTTCATTTACTTTCGCAAAATTTTAAAAATATAAAATACATGTGGTAATCATCAATTTCTGTGATCATATTAACATGCTCAAGGAACTAGGAGTAAATGATATAGACCAGAAACATGAAGAGGAGTTTTCGAGATGGTTTGAACAACGGGTAATGACATTACATATACGACACTCATTCAATACAAATAGAAAATATTGATTGTTTTTTTTTATTGATATAATAGAAGTTTTACTTAATATGTAGGTTATACAAATGCATGCCAATAATCCAAACAATATATCAAATGAACTGTATGCATTAACGCGTGGCCCATCAAGACGGGCTACAAGATATTCTGCATGTATTTCTCGGGGAAGTATGTATCACACAATAGATCAAGATCATTATAGGAAAACACAAAATAGTGGTATCCTAGTTGAGGGAAGTCATGATGGAGAAAATATTGATTTCTATGGAGTGATTGTTGATATAATTGGAATGAAATATTTGGGGGAGCTTCCAGTGTATTTGTTTAAGTGTAATTGGTGGGATTTAAGCAATCCTCGAACTGGAGTCCGTGATGATGAATATTTTTTGAGTATTAATACATCAAGAAAATGGTACGAGGATGATCCATTTATTTTAGCTTCTCTAGCATCTCAAGTATTCTACTTAGATGACCCGAAGTTAGGAAATCAATGGCGAGTAGTACAAAAATATTCTCCAAGAAATATATATGATGTTATCCCTCAGGCAGAAGGGCGAGATGAAGAAGAAGATGATGCCTCTATTCAAGAAGCATACCAAGAGAGTCAGCCCGTCTTTAATTTGTTTGTAGATTTGAGCCAGTATGAGATGATTTCATTGAATAGAGAAGATATTGAGGTTGAAATTGTTGATGCGACACTTGAGCAAAATGTTTATTCATCTGAAGTATCTACATATGATGAGACTGAATTGTCAAATGATATTGATACAGATAGTGATTGACGAATTATGTTTTCACATTACGTGATGATGATCACTATTTTACTTAATGAATATTGTATCAGTTTTTTGAAATTATGCCTCTGAAGAAAAAGGAAGTTTGCAACCCATCTCCACCTGTTCCTAGCTTTCCTTCAGACTCACCATTAGATATTGACTCTACAGAACAAGGTAAAATTCTAATAGTCATAAAAGTTATTAATTAAGATTATAATAGAAAATTGATTATAATGTTATATATCATGATGACTTCACAGTACAATCTCGTCAAGGTCGAGGCACTACGAGAGGCGTAACGTTGGAAAAATATCGTAAGGTGGGTAAGATCAAAGTTAACATTCTTGATGAACATATCGGAGGCAAAGGACAACCAGCAGCTTGGCTTGCATTGCATGTGGGTGCCCTTACACGAACTTATACACCTTTGACAACAAGTTCATGGATGAAAGTCCCCCAAGATGTTAAGGACCTTATCAAGAAGCGTTGTTTGGTAATGTTTAATAAACGAAATTTAATTAGTAAATGATTTTATTTTACTTTAAAGTTAGAATATTATAAATGATAATATCTTTGTCTAAATTTTTTTCTATAAGGATGATTTCGAATTAAATTTTGGTCGGAAAGAGAAGCGTAAAACTGTGGAAGAGCTTATGAGTAATGCATTCTGCAAGTATAAGGTGAGGTGTCATGAGCATTATAATAAGTTTGAGAATAGTGAAGAAGCACGCCAACATCCTTTTCAAGATGTGCAACCTTCTGATTGGGAAAAACTTTGTGACATGTTTGAGGATCCATCATATAAGGTATAATTAATTTAATTATTTTAGTCGTCCTATTTTTAATTTCACTTTCTAATATTTTCAATTCTTATGTAGGAGCAAAGTTCCATAAACAAAACAAATAGATCAAAATTGAAGATTACTCATCATGCAGGCTCAAGATCTTTCCACCGCCTCTCTAAGAAATTGGTATTGCTATTCTTTATTTGTATATAGTTAACTGAATATATGAATCATAATGACTTTATATCTTCACAAATCTTTATTATAGCAAGATTCAGATGCCAATTATAATCTGACAAAATTATATGCTGCATCACATACTAATCGTAATGGAGAGTGGAGTCATCCTGATGCCCGTGAAAATTATGTAAGTATTATAATTTGTTTTAAATAAATATATTTGAATATTTATGATGATATTAACTCTTTATCTTATGTGTAGGATAAAATGGTTGCACTGCGTGGTGAATCTGCGTCAGATCAAAATTCCTCAAATAATGATATTGAGATTTTTACACAAGTTCTGGGTGAACGTTCAGGATATTTGAGGGGTTTGGGTCACTGTGTAAAACATTCTCCCTCTTCCTCTTCTTCCGGGTGTGCCTCTATAGCGCAAGAGAATGCGAATCGCAGAATTGAAGAATTGGTTGCAAAACAACAAGAGTTAGAGGCTCAATTGGCGAGACAAGGAGACATGAAGATGCGCCTCAAACAACATAAAGAAGAACAAGTAGAGTTCAGGAGAGACATGCAACTCCAAATGCAACAGCTTATGCAACAGTACAGGCCTCCAACCAACTGATGGTTTTTTACGTCTAGCTTATGACATTATCTAATTATGTATAAATGATGCTAGTCTCATGGTTATTTATTTCTTCGCACTTATTATAAAACTTTTGTAAGTAATTAAACAATTCCTAATTTATATTTTTCAAATATTATGGATGTCTATTTAGTTTTTTTATAATTATTGGTTTTAATAAAAATAATATCCGTTCGAACGACCGTGTCACGTTTGAACATTAATGGGTAGGCCGTTCAAACGATAATGTACCGTTCAAACATTAATAACCAAACCGTTCGAACGATACCAGATGCTCAAAAAAACGTTCAAACGCAGGTCATTACCATAGCGTTCGAACATTGATCAGCACCGTTCGATCTCTTCTACCGTTCAATCTATTCCTTTAACGTTCAAACATAATTCTATTGATTGTTTGAATGTATCTTGATAACTGTTCAAAAGATACATTAACGTTCGAACGGTAACTGAGAAGCATTCGAATGCCATTCTGGAACGAATTTTAACCGTGACAAAAAATGTCATCGTTCGAACGGTATCGAACGATCAATTTCAAAATCGTTCCAAAAGATATATTTTGAGACGAAATTGTGATTTTCGTCCCAATATATCTTATGGGACAGTGATGTTGGGAAGACCTTGTTCGTCCCAAAAAATCTTTCAGAACGAAATCTATATATTTTGGGACTTAAATTTTCATCCCAAAAAATGTTTTTTGCTGTAGTGAATACTGATTTTCTAGGTTAGTATATTTCTAACACATGGATGCTAATTAGTTTTTGTTCAATTTTCTCTATTACATTTTCCACGAAATGCATGCATTTGCTACGAATGATCGAAATCTCCCGTGGCCAAGAAGTGACATTAATACCTTTTTTCCATTATTAAATTATTATTATGAAGATGGTTTCTCTACCGCTACATACTCATGATCAGCCAAGCTACGGGATTACGAGAAAAATCCACCACCCTATCTGTGAGGGCCTCTCTGATCTCTCTCTCTCTCTCTCAATTTATTAATGTCATGGTCAAGAAATTAATTTTATTTACCATGATCATTCACTATATTTTGTATGAAGAGCAATGATATTTTTATAACGACACGATTGATGACATTTGAGTATTATTTTCTGCTCAGTTTTTTACACCAAATGGCGGGAAACAGAATGTGATTCCATTGACAGAGCAAATACAGCAGTTTGCGAGTGTTCACGGCTCTCTTATGGCTGCAATGGGTCCCGTACCAACCCTAAGGTTTCCTTCCAAGTCTTTGCTCTTCATTAGCATTGGCAGCAATGATATCTTCGAATATTACCATTACAACAATAAATTATCAAAGGAATGTTTCTTGGCCAATTTACGATTCGCTTACGAGAACCAATTAAAGGTACGTAACTCTCTTTTTTTCTTTCAATTTTTTTTTTTTTAAAAAAAAAAGCATTTCATATATCAGGGCATAAAATAAAGTTGGCTGCTCAGCAGCAGTTTTATATATAGACAGGAGGATCCTTGCCACTATGAAGGACGGTGTAATAGAAATAAGGGGTATGCTTCCAAAAAAATTTTGGTTGCTACCCACTGCACAATAGAATGTGCACATCGATTCAAATCTCGATATATTTTTCTCATATCCCAGTGTTGGAATATTAAAGCAAACTGGATATCTGGTGATTGGTTGAACTATCCAATTTGGTGTGATGCTTGGATCTTTGACTGCCAATAGATCAGTATTTAAAGAATCTCCTGCAATCACAAGTATCTCAATTCCTTTGTCTTTTGCTTCATGGATCCCTAGAAGTAATGTTGCGGCTTCACCATGGTTGGAGTTGGAGCTTTGGATGCAATCAATCTTCACAAAATTGACAATACCTTTTGCATTTCGACATATTGAAGCAGCAGTGCTTCCATAGTCTCTAACTACTAGGTCGAATGTTAAGAGGCAGTGATGTTGAGGGATGATTTTCCAGTTGTGGCTTGAATTAATCAATTTATTTCCCACGCATCACAGTGTTCTTTCTGAGTTTTTAATGTGGATGACACAAATGTGTATATATCTAGCTTAAGCCCTTCATGGACAACTTTATTTCTCAGGTACCATATACCATCTATTGCAACTAAAACAAATATTTGGAAATGATGTTCATACTGGTGAGGTATGTCTAACTGTCTTAAGGGGTCAAAGATGCATTGAATCCAATGGTTTATGTTGAAGTTCTCAAAAGCAAAGATGTTTATGGGCCAAGTTGAGTTCCTCCAAAGAATTCTGGTGAAGGTGCATGTTAGAAACAGGCGGGATGTATTCTCTTCTCTAGAGTTGCATATAGGACATTGTATTTCCTCCTGGTTCATAGGGATGAAATTACAAAGACGAGATTGAGTGGGTATGATATTACGAAGGATCTTTCAACATAAAAATTTAAGTCTATCCTAAACTTTGAGCTTCCATATTTTCTTCCAAAGATTTGTTTGATTGAAACCTTGATTGTTAGAAATGCCTTGAGTCCCCACTATAGTAGCATAAGTAGATTTTATCTTAAATTTTCCTAAAGAGTGATGGATCCAGACAAGCTTGTCATCCCTGTTATGATAGTTGTTCTAAGCTAATGGGATTTTAAAAATCTCATCTACCGAGGCTTGATAGAAGAGAGTTTGGAGAAGTATTGTGTTCCATCTTCATGGCTCTTCCATCATTAATTCAGAGACTTTCAGATTGGGATCAATTTAAACTGAGTTATCTTTTGGAGTTGGGGTGAAAAGAGGAGAGGTAGGAATCCAATGGTCAATCCAAACTTTTGTGGTCGCTCCATTATTGAGCTGGAGAATTCCTTTAACACATCTCTTTGCTTGATAATTCCTTTCCGGATCCAAGAGTCAATAGGCTTTTGTGTGGCTATAAGGAAGGAAGTGTTCTTCAAATACTTTCCAGTGAGAATATTAGTCCAGATCGAGTTATTGCCCATAGTGATTTGCCAACCAATTTTGCAAAGGAAAACTTTGTTAAACTTAGAGACAAGTTTAATTCCAAGGTCTCCCATCGACTTAGGTTTGCAAATCGACTTCCATGATTTAAGAGTAAGATTGTGGTTTTTTTCAAAAGAAAATTCTCACCAAAATTTCATGAAATCCCTATCAATGCTTCTAGCAATAGTCTTTGGGATGGAGATAGTCAACATGAAATATGATGAAATAGAGCTGGCAACAGATCTAATGAGGGTGGTTCTACCAGCCTGAGACAACAACTTTGCTTTCCACCTAGCTAGTTTTTGAGAAATTTTCTGTTGAATATCCTGGAAATGAATCTTCTTTGATGCATTGAAATTTAATGGAAGGCCAAGATATTTAATGTTGGGGGAAGCATTCTTAAGGTCAAAAACATTTTTAATCTCCATCTTTTGTCTAGGGGTAGTGTTATCATTGAATTTTATAGAGGATTTGTTGATGTGGACCATTTGTCCTGGCCATGAGAGTACTTATCCAGAAAGCTTTTAAAACTATTTGCAATTTGAAGGGTGGCTCTCCCAAAAAGTATGAGATCGTTAGCAAAAAGGATGTGAGAAAGATGTGTGCCATTAATTCTATTAATCGAAATACCTCTCAAATGACCTATGTTTTCTTTTTGAGCAATTAATCTCGAAAGGATCACAGTGCCCAAAATGAAAACTAGGAAGGAAGATAATGGGTCGCATTGTTTCAATCTTCTACTTGGTCTGAAATGCCCATAAGGATTTCCATTGATGAGCACAGAATAAGAAACATAAGTGATGCAACCTCTAATCCAACTAATCCACTTTGAATGGAAAACAAGATAGACGACGATTTTAAAGAGAATTTCCCATTCCATATAATCAAATGCATTTTCTAATCAAATGCATTTTCTATATTGATTTTGATGGCCATAATATATACCTTGTTTTCCTTTTTACCTTTTCAAGAAATGAAAGACTTCTTTCAAATTTTATTTTATAACTCATTTTATAACTAACACTACAACAAATATGGCTTTTAGTGACAGATTATAAATAGTGACGGTTTCCAAACTGTGACTAAAACGTATTTACTGTGACGGTTTGTGAGAACTGTCACTAAATGTTGGGCAAGAATTTCAAAACGTTCGGACGTTTTCCATAATACGTTCGAACGTCACAGTAACGTTCGAATGTTATGTATATTTACGTGCGAACGTAAAAAAATTAGCGCGAACGTTCGAACGTTTTAACTATTTACGTGCGAACGTGAATATATTAGCGCCAATGTTCGAACGTTAATGTGATAAAGTTCGAACGTTATATGTAAAATTACATAAATTAACCATAATATATATATTTTTTAATAGTAAGGTTGAGTAACGTTATATTAAAAAAAAATTAAGAGTAGAAATTAAGCTACACAATACATACATTAAATATTTGTGTCCATTACATATGTCGAAAATAAAAAACGTTCGAATGATAAATTTTTACAAATCACTTTTAGAACTGCTGGTTTACAAAAGATCGAAACTCCTCAGTCAATGTCTCAACCTTATTGTTTAGCACATCTACATGATGTGCAAGATGTGCGACAGCCTGATCTATATGTGCAATCTGTCTATCGATCTGTCGGTTTATATGCGCCTTCATATCTGTCATCATTGTATCAACCCAAGCAGGTCGCACATCCCCAGCAGATGTAACTCCCGGCTGCTGACTAGTACTCGCCGACGGGCGAGCAACATCGGCCCTAGACTCAGTCGGGGGAACAAGATCTGGCGTAGGACCAGACTGACGCCGAGCTGAGCCTCTCCCCTGTCCAATGCTCCGGCGGTGTGTGGTTATGTCGATAGGGCTCATCTGGTTTATCACCATCTCCTCCGCCTGGAGTGGCACACCCCGGGCTAGTAATAAGCGGCTGATGATGACTCCGTATGGGAGATTATCCGTGGTAACGATGCTGGCCTCGTAACGGATCCGCTCAAATATAACAAGGGGCAAGTCAATGGACTCACCACGTGCCAAGCCAATCAGGAACTGTGCACGAGCCCAACTGAATGTGCTCTTATGTGCCACCGGGTCTACATTTGTTGCAACAAAAATGTGCAACATGCGAAAGAAAGGCAGCAGCTGATTCTGGCTGAAGGAGTTCAGCCTATCGAGCTTTGTGCGGTCCGTGCCAGTGAGGATGTAGAAATCCTGGTCCCGCTCATCGTCACCAACCTCAGCAGCAATAGGATCGCCCTCGGGTCGATCTTCTTCATGACTGGGCATAAACTCAACAGGGCCCGAAGATGAAGCAGAAGCAGCTGGATCTGCCTCGAATATGCCCGGGGAAAATGCAGCTGCTATGTCATCAGCCTGAGCAGCTGTCGACTCAGGTAGCATACGCGGAATCTGGAGCAAGTCGGCGAGAACATCCGCCGAGAACTGAAACTGTACACCGCGTACACTGAGAGTATGGGATGATGCATCGTTAGGCATGGTGGCCATCCCAATGTAAAACTCTCGAACCATTGTGGGGTAAATCTTTCCCCTCAATGTGCATATGGGGCCCCAGCCTCTGGTGACGAAGATGTCTCTCAGCGTCTTTCGCTCCCAGCTGAGCTCATCAAACTCATTAATGAGGATTTCTCGTTCCCCCATAACAGTTCGTGCCCCCAGTCGAGCGATGTCCGGATTGCCTCTATCCCTCCCTCGCTTCCTTGTCGTCATATACTGAGCCATATCCTGAAAATAAAAAAATATATATAAGTTATAACATTTTAAAAAAATGATTATAATCACAGATACATACGTATTATGACATATATGGATTATACTAAAAATTAAAATATCATCCTTATAAATTTACATAATTTTGCGAGTAAAACTTTTAAAGAAACTCACTTTTTCAATATATAAAATAATAATACCTAAAAGAAACATTATAAAAAAATTTTATATTGTAAACGTTCGAACGTTAATACAATATACGTTCGCACGTTAAAATACGTTCGAATATACAAAGATGAAACGTTCGGACGTTTTTATCGAACGTTTCATTCAAACGTTCGATAAAAATGTGCGAATAAGCTCATTACGTCCGAACGTATTACCTAAACGTTCGGACGTAATGAATTTGAATCGTCATACGTTAGGACGTTCTTACTAGCCGAAGAAGACCAACGGATTATGTTCGAACGTTTTATCCAACGTTACGTTAAAGCGTTGGATAAAAACGTTCGCACGTAAAACTAATACGTTCGCACGTAACAATATAACGTGCGAACGTATTGAATACAAAAGGTCACACGTTCGGACATTGTGTCGTGACGTCCGAACGTTACGACACGGAATCGCTGAGTCGACTCAGCCATTACCGAAAGCTTCGAAACGCATGTTTCGAAGCCACAAACAACCAAAATATGAATTTCAAAAGATGGGAAATGTTTCTACGGTCCTATTCTATCATTTTACTGCGAATGGTGGCCGGAAATGCAAGTTTTATAACCGGGCTACGGTGGGTTTCGAATTTTTGAAACCCACCGATTAAAAGCAAGGAAATAGAAGAGGGAGAGGGCACATTACCTTTTAGTGACGGTTGCGGTGGCGGATGGCGACGATTGCGGCGGCGTGCGTGGCGGAGAGGATGAGAGAGTTTGAGTTTTCGGACCGGTTTCGTACAAGTTATGGCCTGGAAACCGTCGTGCCTGGCCTTATATACAGTTAACGTCCGAACGTTAATTAATTAATGTTCGGACGTTAACTCCACATGCGAACGTTATGTATATCACGTTCGGACTTAAAAGCATACGTGCAAACGTGATACTTTTACGTTCGGACGTTGTGTTAACATGCGAACGTGCGTCTATTATGTTCGGACGTCAATCAAAACGTCCGAACGTTTTGGTTATAACATTCGAACGTTGTTACACTATATATTATATTATATATATTATATAATATATATAATGTAATATATATTATATTACCTATATATTACTATATAATATGATATATAATATATAATATTATATATTATATAATGTATAATATTATATACGTATAATATACGTATATTATATACTATATAGTGTTATACTATATAATATATAGTATATTACACTTATGTTCTATATAGTGTATACTATATAGTGTTATAGTGTATGTAGTTTTAATACGTATATAGTGTTATATACGTATTATTGAAACCGTTATTATATAGTATATATTATATAGCACTTTATAATGTTAATATATATAGTATATATTATATAGTAGTATTATATAGTTATTTAACACTATCCAATACTATAGTGTATATACTATAGTATCTATATAATAACTATAGTATATTATATAGTAATTATATAGTCTATAATATAGATATAGTATATACATATAAAGTATATGTATAGTATACTAAGTATTACACTATATTTGTAGTATATATACTATATTATATACAAGTAGTATATATAACATAGTACTAGTACTATATTATATCTTTAATATATTTACTATATAACATATTATACGATATTATATAGTTATTATATATAGATAACATACTATATAATACTTATACTATATTATAGACTATAATATAGATAATATAGTATATAATACTTATACTATATTATAGACTATAATATAGATAATATATTATATAATATTTATACTACATTAGTATATGACTATATATATTTAATATAGTTATTAGATATACTATATTAAAGTATACTATACTAGGATAATATACAATTTTTCCAATATAATATATTATAATATACTTGTTATAACTATAATATATAATAAGTATATTATATATTATAGTTATAATATAATATATATTTTATATATATTATATTTATATAAAGTTATAATATATATAGTACATTCTTATATAATATTTATGTTATATATTATATAATTGGTACAAATTATATATTAATTAATATTGTATAATTTATAATTTAATATATAAGTATATTATGAGGAATATACTAAATATATAATATGTAAATAATAATATTAACGTTCGAACTTAAATTATGACGTTCGGACGTTATAATAAATTCGGAGGGAAATTTCCCACTTAAACCAAATTTGCACAGTACGTTCTAACGTACTATTTTAACGTTCGAACGTTACTGACGAATACGTTGGATGGACGTACATACGTGCGAACGTACTGTATAATTATTGGGCGGGATAATTTTACGTTCGAACGTAAAATCAAACGTCCGAACGTTCATTAATGAACGTTCGAACGTTAATTGCATAACAAGCAGAAAATAAAACTTTCACGCACGGGAAAGCAGATTCATTTCTACTTTCCTCCGTGCGTGTTAGAGTGAGAGACAGAGAGAGTTTTAGAGAGACGGAATACTAAAGGAAGTGGAAAGTAGTGGGGAGAGAGAGAGTTTTAGAGAGAGGAAGAGAAGAAGTGGAGGGTTATAGTGAGTATATGTTTGCAAAGGTATTTTTTTAAGCATTAAGGTAAATGGTTTTTCTCATTTTTTATTTGTAATATACATGATAATTATCAATGTTTTATTTCATATATATTTAACTAACTAGTATTGTGTATTTTTTGAAGGATCATTTGTTGTGAATTGTTGAGAAGTTGTGATTTTTGAAGAAGAATTTATTTAAAGCACAAGGTATATATACTAAACTCTATTGTTATATTTTATTGTGGATATAATTTGTGATTAAGTTTGTGTTGTTTGGATGAATTAAAAAGAAAAATTATTGTTATTGAATATGTTTATTCTTAATGTGATAATGTTTTAGTATAGTGTATGTTTTTGAATAATAATTATTTGTTAGTTTATGTGTCTATTTTAGTAATTTGTTGTTATAAAAGAATATATATAACAATTTATTTAATAAATAAATTGTTATATTATTTGTGTAAGAATAACAATTTTGGTATATAATTTATTGGATGATCATAATTATAAATTATAATATTACAATTATAACTATTATATATATAATTAGTTAAATAACTAATATAATAAATTATCACATGACCCTAAGTATCAATTATAAGGCATAACTATTTAGTATATATAAAAAATCGTATTACTAAAATTATTGGATAAATAAGTATTATAAAATAATAATACTTATTTATCTAATAGCTCAATAATCCTAAATATTTTATCTAATAATATATAGTATAGAGTATATTAGTATTAATCCATAATAATAATTATCATGTAATGTATAGTATAAAAAAATGATTAATAAGAAATAGATAAGTAATTATAATAATAGTTACTTATTTAATAACTATATTTTATTATAATAATTATAATAATTTTGGCAATAATAGTAATAATTATATAATAACTGATATTGTTTAAGTGTTATCAATAATAATTTTGGCAATAATAGTAATAATTATATAATAAGTGTTATTAGTAACTTATATTTGTAATTATAAGATATTTTATAGTAGTGTTATATATTATATAGCTGATAAATGACATATAATATAATAAATAAGGAATTATATAAGTCTACAAATAATTTCTAAGTGTTATCAACCATTAATAATATAAATATTATTAGTACATCGGTATAATTCAAACAATGTGCGCTAATTTATTGTTGACTTTTTTGTTAGATATTGTATAACATTGCATAAATAACCTTAGACCCGTTTGGGAATTAGTGTACATTTAGGTGTACATTAATTCTTGAATTGTCCAGTGTGGACAGTTTGAGATTATATTATTTGTATTGCACATAAACGTTATTCATACTTTGAACGTTTAGTATGAAATTTCGGTGTCTTCCTCATTTGTTCTTTGGGTATACTGTTCTTAGGGTCATAATCCCTATATGTGAATATGTATACTTGGAGAACTATGGGGAAGTGCTGCCGAAATTTTTACTAACATTCAAAGTAGTAGAGTGACGGGAATTGTGCAATATGGAGAATATAATCTCGAATGGGATAGGACCAACTACCTTGAGAAAGAGTACTTTGAACATGATGTATCATGACATGCATGTGTATTTAACTTTACCATAATTACTAAAAAATTAGATGTTTTTAGAAATGGATAAAAGTTGGATGCGTCTACGCGATAGACTTGGAAAAGATTACATACCCTATGCGCGTGGAGTAAGGGCTTTC
Source organism: Carya illinoinensis (assembly GCF_018687715.1). Classification (NCBI taxonomy): domain Eukaryota; kingdom Viridiplantae; phylum Streptophyta; class Magnoliopsida; order Fagales; family Juglandaceae; genus Carya; species Carya illinoinensis. The sequence goes on from NC_056757.1 coordinate 31,435,944, forward strand.
ATTGATTTTGCAAAGGCGTCTGCTGATAGTCGTGGTTACATTAAGTGTCCATGTCGAGGTTGTAAAAATTTGTGTGCGATCGGATTGGATGAAGCTGAAAGTCATATATTTGTGAATGGTATGGATTTGGGCTATACTCGATGGGTACTGCATGGTGAGCCGTATGCTGAATCAACGGATGACTTATTCAGTCAGCGGGAAAATTTGCACAACGTGGATGATGATTATGAGCGAGATGAGATGGAGGAGATGTTGAGTGACATTGGAGCTGGGATGTTTATGGATGAGGTTGACGACAATGGCTCAAGTGGGCGACGGAATGATTCAGATAATTTTCCAGAAATGTGGGAAGATGCAAAGCATGAGCTTTATCCAGGTTGTACAAAACATTCTAAAATGTCATTTATTGTGCGGTTGCTTCACATAAAATCATTGTGTGGAATGTCAACCAAAGCAATTAACATGGTATTAGACTTATTTAATGAAGTGCTTCCCGAAGGATCTGCATTGCCGAAGAACTTTTATGAAGCGAAACAGTTGAGAAAGGGATTAGGATTTGAGTATAAGTCCATACATGCGTGCAAGAATGATTGTGTTTTATTTTGGAATGAGAACGAGGAGAAACAAGCATGTCCTGTATGCGGAGAGTCGAGGTGGAAGGATAAGAAAAGCATTCCGGTTAAAGTATTGCGATATTTCCCATTAAAACCCCGGTTGCAAAGATTATACATGTGTAAGAAAATAGCTCACGATATGAAGTGGCACAAAGAGAAAAGAGTTCAAAATGATGGATTTATGAGGCACCCTGCTGACTCACTTGCGTGGCAATCTTTCGATAATCAGTATCCAGAGTTTGGGATAGAAGCAAGGAACGTGCGTCTCGGACTCACAACTGATGGATTCAACCCTTTTGGAAATATGAGTACAAGTTATAGCACTTGGCCTGTAGTGTTGATTCCGTACAATCTTCCACCATGGAGGTGCATGAAGGCGCCCAACTTTTTGTTAACTTTGCTTATCCCCGGCCCGAGATCACCTGGGAATGACATTGACGTATATTTGCAGCCGTTGATTGAAGAGTTGAAAGAGTTATGGGAAGCAGGCGTCAGAACTTATGATGCATCCACATCAACAACTTTTCAGATGCATGCTGCGGTAATGTGGACGATAAATGACTTTCTGGCATATGGGAATCTTTCTGGCTGGAGTATTAAAGGAAAGTTAGCGTGTCCGACGTGTAATAAAGAAACTACTAGTGAGTGGTTAAAATATTCTCAAAAGTTGTGTTTCATGGGTCATCGACGTTATCTACCAACTAATCATGCATGGAGAACAGAATCCGCTAAGTTTGATGGACGCGTAGAAGATAGAATTGCGCCAAATGAGTTGTCTGGGGAAGAGATCCTGGAACAATTGGTACATGTGGCAGCGAACAATTTTGGCAAAGGTCGGGGAAAGAACAAGAGAAAACGAGGCGTAGCAGAATTGAATTGGACAAAGCGTAGTATTTTTTTTGAGTTGCCGTATTGGTCGTCCTGCATGTTGCGACATAGTTTGGATGTAATGCATATTGAGAAGAATATTTGTGATAATATACTGGGTACATTGATGAGCATCATAAAAAGACGAAAGATACGATTAAGACAAGGAAAGATCTTGAGAGAATGGGAATTAAACATAATTTGCATTTACGAGTGGATGGTGAGAGGGTGGTCATGCCGCATGCATGTTTTACAATGACAAGGGAGGAGAGGATGGACTTCTGCAAATGGTTGCAAGGTGTGAAGTTGCCAGATGGTTATGCTTCAAATATCAGTAGATGCGTAAGTCATGATGACTGGAAAATTGGTGGATTGAAAAGTCATGACTGTCACGTATTTTTACAGAAGTTATTACCGGTGGGAATTCGTGGGAAGCTAACATCTCCTGTACGTGTTGCCATAACTGAACTGTGTATGTTTTTTAAGGATTTGTGTGCTCGGGTAGTGAAGCGAGATATGCTGCAGAAACTGGAAGAAGACATTGCTACTATACTATGTAAATTTGAGCAAATCTTTCCACCGTCATTTTTTGATGTCATGGTCCATTTAGCAATACATTTACCTCGGGAGATCATGTTGGGTGGACCAGTACAGTTCCGTTGGATGTATCCAGTTGAAAGATATTTAGGTCGACTGAAGCGCACTGTTGGGAATAAAGCCAGAGCTGAGGGTTCAATAGCAGAGGCCTATATACACGATGAATGGTTAACATTTTGCTCTTTATATCTTCGTGGTGTTGAGACACGATTTATTCGTCAAGAACGAAATGCTGATCTTGCTGCTCCGCCTTCTCGTGAGCTATCAGTGTTTTCTCAGAATGTACGACCTTTGGGTGCACAAACGGGTTACGATTTACTTGATACAGAGTTGGGTAAAGTTCGGTGGTACGTACTAAATAATTGTCAGGAGATTGATCACTATCTCAGGTATGTCGTTGTACAAGGTTTAAATAATTCTAAAGATTATATACAACTTTAACTATTGTTATGTAAAATAATATGATAATATATACTATACAGTGAGCACATGGACAAACTTAAGATGGAAGGCGTCGAGGATATAGTGGCAAGACACGAGTCAGAATTTTCTAGATGGTTTGAACAACGTGTATAAACTAAACTCTATACTATATGTTACATGATGAAAGTTTTAACTCTAGCTAATATTTAATAAATGACATTATTTAAATTGTTAGATATTGGAACAACGTGCTCGTGATCCCGAATCAGTCTCTTTTGAATTGTATGCATTGACCCGTGGTCCATCAAACAGAGCACTTCAATACACTGCATGCACAGTTCGAGGTTATAGATTCCATACTCTGGACCGTGAACGTAATAGAAAAACTCAAAACTGTGGTGTCTTGGTCGAGGGGAGTCATGGAACAGATGATATTGATTATTATGGTGTCATTCGTGATATTATCGGATTGAAATATCTGGGTGGGTCTATAACATATGTCTTCAAATGTGATTGGTGGGATCTAGGCGGTGGTCGGGATTCGATATATAGGGATAATCATTTTACGAGTGTCAATACTACATCTAAATGGTACGAAGATGATCCATTCGTACTGGCTTGTCAAGCTACTCAAATCTATTACTTGATTGATCCAATGAAAAGTGCTGATGAAGATAGTGGAGAGATAACTTGGCGAGTTGTACAAAAATTTGTCCCTCGAAATATATATGAAGTAGGAACGAGTGCAGATTACGATAATAGTGGAGATGAAGATGACACTCTAAATGTAGAGGCCTACCAGGAAGATGGTGGAGGGGGTATTAACTTATTTGTTGACCTCGGTGCACTCGAGTTGCTCCCCTTATGTAGAGATGACGTCCCACTCATCCATCTCGACCCGTCTTCATTAAATTATCACTCAATTGAAGAAAGTGAGAAAAGTACAGAAGAAGAGTCAGAAGAAGAAGACGAACAAGAATCTGGGGGGGAAGTGGATAAGGATGACGAACAAGAGCTTGATGATGATGACGAAGATGTTATACAGAGACATTCTGAAACAAACATGGAAAATACATCCGAAGATGAAGACTAAAAGTACTAAAAAGTTTATTCATATACAGCCATTATAGAATTTTATAATAAATATAAATTTATTCTAATAATATTTTTTTGTTATATATAATCATTTCCAAGTATGCCGCCAAAAAGACAAAGGAGAAATGTGCCTCCTCCACCGAGTCCAAGTCCTGAACCCATTGAGGACTCCCCACCTGAGGAGTCTTTTCCCGAAGATGAAGTTAACATTACAGAGAACGATGCACAGTCGACACCTACCGGTAAGGAATGTTTACGTTAATACTATATATACTTGAAGATGTTTGTTTCAATAAATAATATATATAACCTTCAAAATTATACTATCATCTATTAGTTGATGAACAATTGGCTCGTCGTGGTCGTGGCTATACACGCGGCATCTCACTTGAGAAAAATCGAAGGCATGGTAAATTGAAAATCACAATTCCTGATAATTCCATTGGAGGAGTGAATGATAGTGCAGCAGCGCTTTCCTCCTATATTGGCACAGTAATTCGAGCTTACGCTCCATTTTATGTGCGCTCTTGGAGAGATGTGCCGAATGAGATTAAGGAACACATTCGGAGTCGTGTGCTGGTGAGTTTACTTATTATATCATTTTTTTCACCTACATTAGTTTATTATATTTTTAACGTTCCTAATTTATAATTAGGATGAATTTGACCTCGACTTTGGTCGTAGCGAGGATTTGAGAACTGTGAATGAGTTAATGGCTACACTATTCCGACGTCACAAGGGACGATGTCACGACCATTTCAAGAAATTTGAGACGTTTGAAGAGGCTGCACAATCCCCTTTCCAGCAGATGAAATTAGATGACTGGATAAAGTGTTGTGATCTTTTTGCCTCTCCAGAATATCAGGTATTCTAGAATTATTTTCTATAATTATTTACATTTATATTTGTTGTTTATATTATATGTATCTACATATATTACAATTAACGGTGAGAATTATTTTTGTAGCACTTAAGTTCTACAAATGCAAATAATAGATCTGCTCTGACTATTCACCATCGTGCTGGTTCAAGATCATTCCATCGTCTTGCTGAAAAAATGGTAATTAATAAACGTAATAATTCATATTTTTTCTTATTATTCTTTTATATAAGTACTAATATTGTCTTTTTCAAATTGCTAATGTCATTTTCTTAGAAACGTGATGATCCTGAAAACTTTTCCCTCATTCATGTCTATGCTGCTGCTCACACTAATGAGCATAGTGAGTGGATGGATCCTGTAGCTGCAATTAATTATGTAAGCGGTGTTCCTTTTGTTGAATAAATTATGTAACATGTGATTAAATTATTTTTTATTTGTATTTCTTTTAATATGTTACTTATTGTGTGTTTTGATCTCTCAAACTGCAGGGAAAAATGATGGAGATGCAGTCAGCTTCTGGGGATTCCTCTCCTAGTGACTTGGACATTTTTTCACAGGTCCTTGGGCCCAACTCTAGTATGGCAAGAGGTTTGGGACGATCTTTCAAGCATTCCGGTTCATCTTCCTCAACCTCATCGACATCACAAATTAATAATCTTACCAAAGATTTAGAAGCTGCACGACGCGAGAATGAGTATATGAGGTCTAGACAGCAAGAGTTGGAGTCCCTCTTAGAGCGACAGTCTCATTTAGAGACGCGTTTGCAGGACCAACAAAGAGAACATGAGGAAAGAATCCGTAGTGAGGTTCAAGAGCAAGTGCAACGGGAGATGATGCTGCAAATGGAGCGTGTTATGTCATTGCAACAGAATCGTGCTGGGCGAGGAAAGAAAAAGAAATGAATCTTATTTCTGTATTACGTTTTTTACATCTAATTTGAAAACAGTTTCAAACAATATTGGTTGTGAAATATGTACTGTAATGTGAAACAATTGATTTGTTTATTAAGTGGATGATTTTAGCATTTCTGATATGTACGTTCGAATGTAAAAAAAATACGTTTCAACAGTATTAAACGTTCAAAAATACGTTCGAACGTAACCTTACAAAATAGTAACAAAACGTTCGAATGTTTAACCCAATTTAAAAAAGCGTTCGAATGTCAAAAAAGTTTAACGTTACAACATCCGAACGTACACTTTACGTTCGAACTCTACTCACTTAACATTCGAATTAACGTCCGAATGTCATGATACAAACGTTCGGACATTATTTCATTTTCGTTGGATTCGAGATTCGAACGTAACGTTCGCACGTATAAACGTTCGAACGTTTACATTATACGTCCGAACTATAATCAACTAACGTTAGCTTTTCTCGTTCGGATGTCAGCTCCTCCTTTTTACGTTCGAACGTATAATTTTAAGTTCGAACGTTATATTCTATGACGGATTCTAACCGTCACAGAAAATCATACGTTCGAACGTTATTTCAAACGGCACATCTCCAACCTTCACTAAAAATATTTTTAGTGACGCTTGTACAGTAAACTGTCACCAAATGTAATCCGTGACGCACATTACGTGACAGTTGTTGTGACGGTCAGAAACCGTCACTAAATATATTTCGTGACGTTTTTTGCATTTCTTGTGACAGTTTCATCTGTCACTAAAACCTATTTTTGTTGTAGTGTAATTAAGGTAATTATATTATTTTATTAAAAGTAAATATATATATATATATTTATAAATTAGTAATTTATATAGAAATAAAAAGTTTATTATCAAGATAACTAGCAGATGATGCTGATCAACTCATATATATATACACCACGTACGTACGTACAGGTTCTACTCGAACTGGGAGCAAGGAAGTTTGGGATTATAAGCGTCCTGTCAATTGGCTGTTGTCCATCTCAGAGGCTCTATAGTCCTAACGGGGATTGTTTGGAGGAGCTGAACGACCACGCAAGAGCTTTTCACACAAAGATTAAGTCAATCTTGTGCAGGCTCAGCGAAGAATATCAAGGCCTGAAGTACTCACTTGGAAACGCGTACGAGATAACAATTAATGTCATAGACAACCCACTTCCATTCAGCAAGCAATTTCACTCGATCTAATGCAATATTGCCTTAGTATATACATAATCTCTTGATGCGCGTACGTGCCAAAGTACCATTGGGCTAGAATTCAGCTACATCCCAGAAAAATTCTCGAGTTCAGCAGGTGAAATATTTAATCTGACGTAGATCATAACTTTTTTTTCAGATTTTACGAACATGAAGACTGCATGTTGTGGAGCTAGGAGGCTCACTGCAGAATCCATTTTCAATCCAAAAGCAAATCTTTGTCCGAGTCGCGATATTTACCTGTTCTGGGATTTGTTCCACCCAACAGAGGCTGGTGCTCAGCTGGCAGCAGTAACGCTCTTCTACGGTCCCACAAGATTTGTAGCCCCTATCAACTTTTCTCAATTGGCCCGGGCGTAGTACGTAGCCTAACTAGCTAGTCCTCGAGGCCTCCTGATATATATAAGCAATTTCATTGCAATAAATCAAATGTTTTTTTTTTGTATGATATGCTTTTCAGATGTGTGATTTGGTCGTTGATGTGATTTTTTGTATGGTTGGATCAATTAAAAACTCCTGATATTACAAAATAAGAAAATAATCGTTGGAATTCGCCGAGTCTCGAAAGAAAGGGACACTCCGATGGATGGTTCAATCACTCTCCTTCATTTATGAAGAGAAATAATTCAATAAATAGATAAGAGTTTTTTCGAATGAATCTGTTACCTCTGGTTTAAATGTGTAGTGAAACATGATCTACATAAGAGTTCATCATGTACCTCTGGTTTTGAAGTTCTACGTACAGATTAACTTATGATTTAGGAAATTAAACAAACATCTTTTATGTGGTAAAACCTCTTGGGATTTTGTTAGTACCATAATCGAGCTAGACTGATTGAGAAAAAAAAAATAGCAATTCCATTGGGCATGTAGATTATAAATACAATATCAAAAGACAAACATCAATTGAGGTTTCAAGATGGTTAGAACATATTATGACCGATCATTGGCAATCTGAAAATGCAGGATTTCTTAAAGGAAAATACTTTAGTCACAAAAGAATTATATAAAAGTAATCCCACAAACTGATGTGGCTTCATGTGATGCGTCAGATTGTAAAATTATTTTTATTATAAAGTAGATATAATAGATTTTATGAAACCACATCAGTTTGTAGGTTTACTTTATATAATCTCTTTGTATATGTAACAGTTATCTACAAGTTCAAAACAGTACTGTCTTGTCTTCTATGAATAAGTGGAGGTTAAGAGTGCCAAAGAATCAAAGATATATAGCTAGGAGATGTGTGATTCCTAAACCGTATGCCATAGGAACATAAAGTTAAAACATAGTCGAACCTTATTGATCAATTTTTGCAGAGAACTATGCTTATAAAAGAGAAGGAAAACATGAATTCTGCCTAAATCATGAAAGTAGTAAAGGAAAAAAGACAAGATTATGGACACTTAGATTGAACTTAAAGGCCTTGGTTGAGAAGACAAATTTCAAACTCACATGCTTAAGGCTCTATTGGGATACTAAAAGTATATCAGATAATCTCTAAATAGTAGTGAAATAATAATAAATAGTTTGTGAATAATAGTGAACTAATATAAAAATATCTAAGAATAGTTATATTGTGTATGTGCAAGGCCTGGCAGGCAGTCTCTCTTCCTTCAACCTAGGAAGCTCATATAATGCCCTTGTATTATGCACATGAAATATGCCACCTACCTTTTCTTTCTTATCATAAATGTTTTCTTAAGTCATTACCTGAATTTGAAATGCTCAAATGGAAAAATAAAATAAAATAATAAGACTCATCAAGTGAGCTAGAACATTTATAACTATTTGTGTAAATATTTTAGACAGTATCAAAAGAGTAATAACTTAAGACCTTCAAGTTCTTACCCAAACACAAGGGGATCCTTTTTCCCACAATAGGGTACTTCAAGCTTAATCATGCTCTTATTATTTTCTCACTCACCTTCTTCCTTGTCCACCTCCTCTTGTCACCTTTTTTGTTCGTTTTTCTATTTAGAGAAGAAACAACGGCTTTTTGGTCATCTTACCCCCTCAATAAGAGGAACCTCTTTACATTTGAAAGACGAATCTTACTTATTATCAGTTATATGTATTTACTATTATGTGCAAAGTTAGGCCCCGTTTAGAATTTGGACCGAAATGAAATCAACTGAATTCGATCTAATTTTCAACTGAATTTAACATCTAAACATTCAACTTTCAAATTACTAAATTTATCTCAACCCAAAACTTATTTACATGTGGGATCCAAAGTTTTTTTTAACCCAACATCTCTTTAAATGCAGAATTCATCGTGTTTTTCAATTTTCTAAAAATACATCTAAATTTATTTTAATATTTAAGCACATCTAAATTTATCTTAAGTCAGTTTTATAAAATTCACTTCATTATCTCAACTCATTACTATTAATAAAAAAATTTAATTTAACTCAACATTCAAACGAAAGATTAATTCTCGCATTTGAAGCACACCCAATATCTTGTGACTGAGTTGAAAAACTCTTCGTTTTGGTTGGCCCAATGTTTTCGAAGCCAACATAACAAGTAATAGGTAAAAGAAATTTCCCAAAAGTCTAGATTTTGTTATTATTCACATTTTTTTTTTCAATTGTTATTATTCACATTAATATGGTTATCTATTTATAAGCGAAATACCGAGTTACTTAAATTTAATTATTATGATAAAGTAAAATTTAAAATGAATAATATCAACTAATATAAAAATTTTGAAATTAAAAATAGGATTGCAGTGTAATTAATCCAATTAATGCACCCCACCCCTCTTTCTATACTCACTCAAGATGATATGATGACATCACTGAGATGCCGTCACTTTTGCAGTGTAATCAAATATTCATGCACGCCATGCATGCCTACTCGCCACGACTCACTGACCCTTCTTTGATTAAGAAATAAATTATGATAATTTTTATTAGAGAAATGATATTTATATTTATATAAGTTAATACATATTTAAAAAAATTAAGATTTATATGAAAAATTATTTTTTATTAATAAATAATATTATTTTTTATTTTTTTTTAAAAGTGAAATTTAAAAAAAAAAAATTGGTTAATTGCATTCATGTACACCTGTCCCCACGGCGGCCACAAAGACGAGACACGAACGCACAACACCGGTACTTATATCACGGAGCATCGATCGGTCTAATTAAATTAAAGCAAAGCTTCTGAACTAAGAATAGAAGAAGTAGCACTGGATCAGGAGAGGAGAACAGCAGCCATGGGGATCAAGTACTGGTATTTGTGGAAGAAAATCACAGAGCAGAAGCAGCAGCAGACCATATAATACTTGTCCACAAATATTCCAATACCAAAAGCCTGGAAGAAGATCCTCATCAGCAAGTGCTGCAGGTAATTTAATTTGTACCATTAATAATAATACAGCCATGATACTCCCTGGAGAGAGATTAATATTGCTGGTACGTACAACTACTGCTGCAGCATCGGAGAAGGTTTTAGACAGAAATGTCTTCAAAGACAGCGTTGAAGTCTTTATTAAATCTTTACAAGTATGGAAAGATACAATCACTAACAATAGCTGTACATGCTATACATGGAACAATGTCTGTACATTCTATATTTAGAACAAATCAAATCCTAAGAACGTCTATCATGATCTGTATTGCCATATATAACTCCTTGATGCTTGTCTTGATTTTCTCCTTGATGTTTGTCTTGATTGTCTCCAGAGAATGAGCCTTTGTTATTGCCAACAGCATCATCTACAAGTTGGCCAGGTTACGGTCGATCAGATCGTCAACGTCTCAAAAGATGATCAAGAAGCTTGGCTTCCGATCACCGAGTCCAGAAATGGCAACACTTATTCTGTCACGTTTCATATACTGTGCTCCGGGTTTGGAATGCAAGCCCTTTTGCTTCCTGCTGCATTTGCCACTCTTGGGTGGTAGGATTCTTTCTTCTTCCTCCTCTTCCTCTTTTTCCAGTGATATATATATAGATATATACACACACTTTATCATGCACATGATTCAGCGCAAATTGGCTCATTTAAGGCAAAACTCGAGGGAAAAGAAGGATATAGGTGTAGCAAAACAACTTGGTCAGATCCTAATTCATGAGGGAAGTCTAGGTCTTGTGTTTTTTGCATGTGTTTTAGGGAATCAAAGGTCAAAGCAACTTCTTATCAATTGGTCTTGATTTGCAGGAAACTGAGCTCCTGTATATATTTATTTATATGGGTCGTGTGTGTGTATATATACACCCGCATAAACACTGATCTTGAAACGTAATTACGTTCAGTTTCACATGAAATTAATTAAATACGAACTCGGATTTGAATTGCAGAGAATCGAATAATTTAAAGTAGTTAGTTTATAACCTTATAGTATATCTCAATACAAGAAAAACGGAGAATTACGATTAATTTATAATAACGAAAAGAGTAATACTCTTTTTATTGTTATAAATTAATCGTAATTATCTATTTTTCTTATAATATTTTTAATTACACTGCAAGAGGCCGAGGAACTTGGTTTCCGTGTACGTATTAATTTGACTTTCAAAAGATAACATATATATGATCACCAGCAACTTGTTGTACATGCGATTATTTCAAACATTGGGTCCCATGTACCACTCACCCTCGTCATGTCAATTATGTCATCTCTCAATCGATTTAACTTTTGATGGAGTCATATTAATATTGTATTCGAATTAGTATTACAAATCAACGATCGAGAAGCTGCTAGCTTCAAAGTTGGATATACCTTTTCTCATTCTTTTTTGCATGTATCGTGGAGAAACACAAACAATTATATTGGTTTTCATCGTAAATTATTTGTTTTCTTTCACTTATATCAATTAAGATTGCATCATCTATTATATTAAAAAGAAAAATAATATTTACGGTTGTGGAATGCACTAGCATTACATAATTCTTTTAAAAAATGTGAGAAAATATGGAATCTATATGAAAGTAATTAAATTTTTGATAATATACTTTATTTCAAAATGATTACGCGATTTTTACGTACTCCATAACTATACGTAGTATTAATCTTTTACTTCTACGAATGACCTTTTATTTTTGCTTTAAAAAGTGAGCTGAAATTAATTAATTACACCAATCGAATACATGATAGTTTTAAGTAGGTTTGATTTTAATTTCATTGCATTGATGCAGGGCATGGGGTATCATATGTTGGTCCCTAGCATTTGTGTGGCAGCTCTACACCATATGGCTTCTCACACGACTTCATGAATCGCTCCCCGGAATCCGCTTCAGCAGATACCTCCACCTTTCAATGGCTGCATTTGGTAATTAATTAGTACAAAATATATTTTCAGTAACCCATTTTATATAATATTTAACAAAAATTTTATTTGCACACTTTTATTAAAGTTTAATACGTGTAATATTCAATTAAAATTACAAGAAATGTGAGGTTAGAGTTCGAGTTCAGGATTCAGGATTGATCTATTTGACACCATCTTGTTGAATTTAAAGCTTGAAAAGAATTAAGGGATTTACTACATTTGAATTTGAAGACAACATGCATGGCCGGCTTTAAGAGAAGCGTTAATGTTGTAGGTACAAAGCTAGGGAAGCTACTTGCCTTATTCCCGACAATGTACTTATCCGGCGGCACGTGTGTCACGCTGATTATCACGGGAGGTGGGACCATGGAACTCTTGTTCAAGACTGTATGTGACGGTGGGTCCACGTGTCACGCCAAGTCATTGAACGGTGCAGAGTGGTTCTTGGTGTTTACGTGCATGGCAATTCTGATGGCCCAATTGCCAAACCTCAACTCCTTGGCTCCGGTCTCTCTGATTGGAGCCATCACCGCAATCCTATACCCTGCTCTGATTTGGGTTCTCTCTATCACTAAGGGAAGGCCCGCCGGCGGCGTATCCTACAGTCCATCTGAGACTGTGACGATGAACTCCAACATGATGGGCAAGATCAGTAGTATTCTCAATGCGCTTGGGATCATTGCTCTTGCTTTCAGAGGTCACAATGTTATACTCGAGATACAGGTAAGTGACTACCATATCTAAACATCTCCTTTTCTTTTTCTTTCCTGTTTCCATGTTCCGAAATGAATAACATGGGATCAAATAATTGATCAAGAGAGAGAAATACCTCAAATTGATGCCATTATATACGTCTTTTCTTTTCTGCACCAAACGAATGATAATTTTTCATGTCGATCTCAATGCTGCATAGAGGATTGAAACATCTGCACTCCTTGCAGGGAACATTGCCTTCGAGTACAAAAGATCCATCCCACAAGCCTATGTGCAAAGGAGTGACAATATCTTATATAGTAATCGCCATCATGTGCCAATTACCCCTCGCAATCTCTGGATTTTGGGCTTATGGAAACAAGGCAAGCAAATTTATCTTTTTCAACTTTCGTGATATTTGCATAAATACCCACCACAAGCAGAGATTTCTTCTCAGTTCTGATCATCAACCTTTTGTACAATAATATTCCTACTTGATCATGACAATCTGCTTTCTCTGAATGCCAGATACCTCATAATGGACTAGGATTGCTGACTGCATTTTCGCAGTTCCATGGACACAACACCTCTAAATTCATGATGGGCTTCATCTATCTTCTAGTATTGGTGAACTGCTTATGTGTATTCCAAATCTACGCGATGCCAGTTTTTGACAACTTGGAGTTCAGGTACACGACCAAGAAGAAACAACGGTGTCCGAGGTGGGTTCGGACGGGCCTCCGCCTATTCTTTGGAGGGATGGCTTTCTTTATAGCAGTGGCTTTTCCATTCTTGGGAAGGTTAGGTCCTCTAATAGGAGGCATCGCGTTGCCTTTGACGCTTGCTTATCCCTGTTTCATGTGGCTTTCCATGAAGAAACCCCGCTCAAAGAGTGTACTGTGGTGTGTTAGCTTGGGGCTCGGTTGCTTAGGCATTGTTTTCAGTGTTCTTTTAGTTGTTGCAGCAGTCTGGACTTTATCTTACAATGGCTTAAATGCCAATTTCTTCAGGCCTTAATGATAAATACTGAGAAATCATTAGCATTAAGCCAATTATAGATTTTTTCTAAAGAGATATAATCATGTTAGAGTATATGTGTATATATATAAGAAAATACTATAACCACAAACGAATTATATAAAAGTAAACCTATAAACTGATATGGTTTGATGTAATACGTTAGATTGTAAAATTATTTTTATTATAAAGTATATCTAATGAATTTCATGAAACCACATTAGTTTGTGAGTTTATTTTGTGTAATCTATTTGTGTCTGTAATAATTCTCATATATATATATTTGATAGAAATAGAACAATATCATTAAATAGAATCAATTACAGACAATTATCAAGCCATAAGGCTTGAGAAAGAAAGTCTGGAATGCTATCCCACCACATCACCATATCCTCCACTCTCCAAGCATATCTAGCAAGAGAGTGTGCTGCCATGTTACCTTCTCTATACACATGAGTAAAGGAAACATGCTGAAAAAGACTAGAGAGTCGCTGCACTTCAAAGAACAAGTTTCCAAGCAATGAATTAAGCATGGTGTGTTGTTGTAAAGCTTCAACCAAAAGCAAACAGTTACTCTCTACTACAAGATGTGAGATACCCATTGTAGAACACAACTGTAAGCCACGGAAAATAGCTAACAACTCCACAGCTTCCGGATCAATAACATCTAATTCCAATTTAGAAGCAGCCATAAGGATCTTACCAGCAGAATCCCGAAGAATAACACCAATAACAGCCTTGTGAAGGTCAAAAAACAGGGCACCATCAGTGTTCAGTTTAAGAACCCCAGAAGAAGGAGGCTGCCAACAGAAATGAGTTCGGGTTTGGGGCTGAGATTTAAGAGCAACCAATTTAAAACTCTGCAACAGACCCAAAGAATGTGAAATAAGATGACTGGGACTCAAACAAACATGGTCAAACTCTCATTTATTATGCCTAAACCAGAAAGCCCAAGCAATGTAGAAAAATCCAGCCAGAGAATGAATATATGGAGTCTCAACAAAAGATAAAGCCAAATCAGTAAAACTAGTTGGTGAAAAGGAATCCATAAAAGGAAACAACTGGGACCATGAAAACCGGATCTGGGCACAACCAAAAACAGCATGCAATAAATCCTCATAAGAGTGGAGACAGAAAGAACACGATGCAGAAGGGAGCACATGTTTTTTCTGCAAATTAGTCTTTGAAGGTAAACTGTCCCTACAAGCCCTCCATGCGAAGATCTTAATTTTATTAGGAACAGGAAGCCTCCACAAAGCTTTCCATAAACGCATATACCGACCCATTGAGGAGCATTCAGCTGTTGTATCACTAGACTTGGACATAATCAATTTATAGCAACTTTTAACAGAGAAAATACCACTTCGCTCTAGTCCCCAAATCATCTTATCAGCAGTACCTGGAGGGAAAATCATGACCTTCAGAATTTCAACCACAACCATTGGATTGAAGAGAGCTCTGAGCTTAGACAAGTCCCACCCCCTAGCATTTCCGAGAAACAGAGAAGCCACTACTTCAAAAGACAGATTCATAGCAGGACCCAACTCATCACACAATGACCTATGACCCGGGACCCACGGATCCTGCCACACCTTAATATTCTGCCCATCACCAAGCTGCCAAAAACAGCCCTCCCGTAACCACCGCTTCGCCTCCCAAATGCCCCGTCATGTATAGGAAGGACAATGCCCCAAACTAGAGTCCAAAAAGGAAGGTTGAGAAAAATATCGGGCTTTAAGAAGTTTGTACAGCACCGAGTTCTCATTTTGCAGCAGCCGCCACCCTTGCTTAGCGAGAAGAGCAAGATTAAAACTTCTAAGATCCTTAAACCCCAAACCTCCTCTACTCTTTCCAGCACACATATGTTGCCAACTAACCCAATGAATGTGACGTTCCTCCCGCTTTTGCCCCCACCAAAATCTAGCCATTAAAGCCTCTAAATCTGAACAAAAACTAGCAGGCAATAGGAACCAGCTCATAGAATAAGTTGGGATCGCAAGAGCAACAGCTTTCAATAGGATCTCCTTACCCCCTTGAGACAACAATTTTTCCTTCCAACTTTGAAGCTTTTGCCACACTCGCTGCTTGATAGATTGAAATGCCCGGGTTTTGGATTGACCAACAATAGGGGGTAAGCCCAGATACTTCTCATATTGCTAGATTTCACCATTGCCCCATAAATGACGGATCTCTTCCTGAAGGTCCAGCCCCACATTACAACTAAAGACCACAGATGTTTTTTCATTGTTAATTTTCTGGCCTGAACAGCTTTCATAAATGGCTAACACATCTTGTACCCTTCTGTTTTCAGCCACCAAAGCCTTACAAAAAATAACACTATCATCCACGAAAAGCAAATGATTTATAGTTGGGGCATTTCTACAAATTCTCAGACCAAAAATATCCCGTCGTAGACCAGCCTGATTTAACAAACAAGATAGCCCCTCCGTACAAAATAGAAAGAGATAGGAGGACAAAGGGTCCCTATCTTAGCCCCCGAGATGGGAAAATAGGTCCTTTGGGTTCGCCATTAACCAAAACTGAAAAAGATACAGTTTGAACACAGCACATCACAAGAGAAATAAAACCCGACTCAAAGCCCAACATTTCCATCACCTTCCGAAGAAAACACCATTCCACCCGGTCATAAGTCTTACTCATATCCAGTTTCAAAGACATATACCCTTGATTCCCCTGCTTCTTGTGTTTTAGGTAGGCTGTACATCGGCCGGACGGTTTCGGTTTTAGGCCTAAACCGAAACTGACAGGCTCTTAAAAAACCAATACAGCAACCGGCCGAAACCGACCGTGCTGGGGGAAGGAAACCGGCCGGTTCCTTTGCTGGCCGGTTCCGGTCGGTTCCCCCTGTTTGGGCCGTGGGTTTTGGGCCCGGTTTGAGGCCCTGTTTTGGCCCTTTTATCCAATATGTTTGGGTTTTTTTTTTTTCTGTTATATATATATATATTTTTCCTGAATTCATCATCCAACATCTTTTTAATTTTTTGTTGTTAACTAATAATTCATCATTTATCATAATTCATATTATAAATAAATAAAAATAATAAATAACCAAAGCATTCATCATATTAACTAACTAATTACTATATTACTTACTACATAATTAAAAATAAATAAAAACAACTTCACTAGATATTTAGTATTACATATTACAAATTTGAAAAACAAACCAAATTGTCTTAAGCATAGCAAAAATACAAGCACAACAAATAACATAAATAAATGAAAAATATTGCTTCAAGTCTTCAATCTTCAATCGTCAATACTTGTCACGTTCGATTGTGCGGTCAACTCTATAAGAATAAATAAGAATAAAATATCAAATGTTAGTGAATTCATATTATGAAAAATATGCAAAATTAAATTACAATGAAAATTTGAAAACATTACCCGATTCTACTACAAAATTCTCGACATTATCCATCGCCTCTCGGATATCAATGTGTGTTGCCGGATGCCTTAACCAATTTTGAGTGCAAATAAGTGCCTCAACAGTTCTCGGAGCCAACGAACTCCGAAAAGGATCAAGCACACGACCTCCCGTGCTAAATGCTGACTCGGATGCAACTGTGGAAACATGAATGGCTAATAAGTCTCGTGCAATCCTCGCAAGTATAGGATAGTTAGCCTCATTTATTTTCCACCAAGTCAACAAGTCAAATGATTCGCTGAGTGCCTCACAAGCATTTGATAAATATCGATCCACTTTAGTTTTGGTAATATTAGATCCCATGGTGGAAGATGCCCTATACCACTCCTTGAACCATTTGGTCTCATGTTTGCCATCACTAACATTCATGGATCTAGATATTGGAGGGGGCTGAGAAACTGGATTACTTGTGGTGGAACCGAATGTAGCATTATACTCTTCATACAAATCTGCTAATACCTGTCTCACATTCGAAACCAACTCCTCAGCACGAAACTCATCATGGATTTTCTTCAAATGAAAAGAAAGAAGTCCTAACTTGCTTCGTGGATCAAGCACAACAGCAATTAACATGAACAAGTTCATCCTATCTAACGACCCCCAATACTTATCATATTTGGTTCTCATGTTTATGGCCATACTCTTCAAACAAGTATTAGTACTCTCACTCAGCATAATCAATTCTGTTTGGAGATCACAAATCTCTAAAAAACTGGTGTTAGCTGTCACATATAAAGATCCAGAAAATCTCGTAGTGGCTTCATAAAACATCTCTAAAAACTTGACAAACACCCGCACTGTCTCCCATTCTGTAGCTTTAGGAGGTCCCATGTGCCCATCATCAAAGTAAGAGAGGAAATTATAATCCTCATTCTCCATCCGCCTGAAAGCCTTCTCAAACTTCTCAGCTGCCTCCAACATCAAATAGGTTGAGTTCCATCATGTCTGTACATCAAGACACAACATTTTCTTACAATCAATTTTTTCTTTTTCTGCACATCTCTTAAACTTCTCTAATCTTGCTGGGGATGAACGCACATATCTCACTGCATTTCTAACCATTGTAATTGCATCATTGCACTCCTTCAAACCCTCACTCACAATAAGATTCAATATGTGAGCACAACATCTCATGTGCATATACTTACCCCCCAACAAATTTCCTGTCAAAAACTGTTTCAAATAGGAAATTGCAGTATCATTCGAACTTGCATTATCAACAGTTACAGTAAATATTCTATCAATACCCCAATCAAGCAAGCACGACTCAACATATCTTCCAATGGTCTCCCCTCGATGATTAGGGATTAAACAAAAGTTAATTATTTTTTTCTGCAATTTCCAATTCTTATCAATGAAATGTGCAGTCAGACACATATAATTCAAATTCTGTACTGATGTCCATGTATCTGTCGTCAAGGAAATCCTCATGCTACCATCTCTAAACACTTTTTTAAGCTTCCCCTTTTCTACTTCATACAACTTCATACAATCTCTTGCAACTGTGACACGACATGGAACTTTAAACCGGGGTTCAAGAGACCAAGCAAATTTTCTAAATCCCTGTCATTCAACAACTCTAAATGGCATTTCATCACAAATTACCATTTCTGCAATAGCCAACCTCGCAATCTCTTCACTAAATTTGTGAGTTACAAGAGTCCTTAATGTACTACCATCACTCTCTCCAATCCCCTCCTCAGGTGATGCCTCACATGTCAATGTTTTTTGATACCTATCCAAAGGTCCACGTTTATGGGGATTTTTACGACATGAAGGCAAATGATTTTGCATCGTTGAAGTTCCGTTCCTCTTTGAGTGGCAAGGATACATCTTGCCACAATAATTACATTTAGCTTTTGGATCATCTACAGGACAACCATCCACCTTCATAAAATGATCTCATACAATCGACTTGTCCGTCCCTTTCCGTTTCTTAGGTAATGGACAAGTACTACTAGTAGGGGCAGTAAGGGGTTTTGAAACATTGGTCTCTCTCACATCTTCCAAATTAATGGTTGGTTGAGTTTCATTTGTATCAACATCAATAGGAGACGAAGAAGAATCCATCTAAATTATAAAACAAAATATAAATGTTATACAACATCACAAATTTGAAAATTGGCAAACATAACACAAAATATCCCAGCAGCTAGTTTGCAACATGGCAAACATCACAAGTCTAAGACTCTAATCTAAGTTGTTCACTCATCTTCTCTCAATTTATATAAATAATTAATCTCTTATATATATACATATTACACAACAAATTATATAACAGATTTATATACATTATATATATAATATATATAACATTATATATATAACAGATTATATACATTATATATGATTATATATATATACATAAAATATGATTATATATATATATATACATTATATATATAATCATATAGTTATATATTATTATATATAACAGATATATATAATATAACATTATAATTATATATATAAAATACGATTAATATATATACATTATATATATAACAGATTATATACATTATATATGATTATATATATAACATTATATATATAACAGATTATATACATTATATATGATTATTATATATATACATATATAATCATATATAATCATATTATTATATATAATAGATATATATAATATAACATTATAATTATATATATAAAATACGATTAATATATATACATTATATATATACATTACATATATAATTATATAAAAGATTAATATATACGATTTATATAAGTAGATGTGCAAACAGATTTACCCTTTATATATACGATTTATAATATAACAAACAAGAAATTATATCTATATAACAAACAGATTTCGAATAATATATATAACAGAACAAAAAAATTGAAAAATCACAAGAAAACTTACAGAGGCCGGCTTGCAAGGGAGGAAGAGATGGGCTGCGGCGGTTCACCGGTTCAGCCTGCGGCGGCGTCCAACTGAGACCGTCACGGAGTGAGAGAATCGGAGAGAGAGAGAATCCGGGGGGGGGGGGGGCAGAACAGAATAGGGAGAGGGAAGCGGGGAACGGGGGAACGGGAAGGGTAATAACCCTAACCCGTTCCCAACCAAACGACGCCGTTTGGTTGAGACCAAACAGCGTTGTCCAACTTATGTGGTCTTAAATAAAACGACGCCGTTTCATATGAAACGGCGTCGTTTTTATATAAGATATATATTTAAAAACACACACACACATATATATATATATATATATACGGTCGGTCGGTTTACCGATTTCCTGTGTGGTCGAACCGGAACCGAACCGACCGACCTCGTTTCCTGATTATTTCTACCGCCGGCCGACCGGTTCTTCGCCGGTTCATGCCGGTTCCGGTCGGTTGCCGTCGGTGGAGGTTGGTTGGCCGGTTTCTTGTACACCCCTAGTTTTAGGAAGTGTATTAACTCGTAGGCAATTAATACATTATCCGTAATCAAACGACCTGGAACAAAAGCATTTTGAGAATCCCCAATAATAAAAGGAAGCACTTTCTTCAAACGGTTCGCAATAACTTTAGAAATAAGCTTATAAACAACATTACACAAGCTAATTGGGCGATAATCAGCAACCACAGCAGGGCATTTAGTTTTTGGAATTAGAGTGAGATACGTATGGTTAAGGGAGGAAGGCAGGAACCTAAATTGAGAGCCTGAAGAACCGTAGCCTGAATTGAAGGGCCCACCACATGCCAATATTTCTGATAAAAAGCCGAGGACATCCCATCCGGGCCAGGAGCAGTAGAGGGATTCATTTCAGATAACGTGTAACAGCCCGCTAGAAATTCAATTAAGGAATTTCTATTGACTTTAGGAACCTCGTGAAAACTCTGTAAGTTTACACGAATCGACTAATCGCATAAATTTTAGCCTGTCAACATAGTTAGTGTTATCACTCACTATGGTGCCAGAAATGCGATTTTAATTATTTGAGATAGTTAAAAGTGTCAGAATACATTATAGTCTACACCACTAGGCTTAATTGAATATTTAGAATTTTTCAGTACTAAGTTTATTACGTTTATTTTTGGAGTGAATAGTAACCTCGGTAAATGTACTGAGCGCAGTATTTTCAAAATCATAGTGTGAAATGTCCAAATTAGGATAGCGATATTTTATTTGGACACTTGGCAAGATCTTAACCACACATAATGAATAGTATTAGATACTTGGCACAAAGAGAAACCATTAGATGGAATTGTGAAGGAAATCAATGTGTGAGATCAAGACACCTAAGCAAAATACACATTTGGAAAATATCTTAAGAATAGAGATTTAAAATACACATAGAAAGATTTTAGCCACCTTACTCTTCCAAGTCTACTCCACATTTGGAAAATATATTGAGCTGATTTTTATAGATATTATTGGATAGAATATTTTGAGATAATATTTTATAGATATTTTGGGTAGGAGAAAACCACACTCAACTCTCAACTCCAGCCTTATCATCTCCCTTATCTCTTCCATAAGCATCTCCAGCCATCACCCACGAACTTATCTTCATTTACACGTTTTTTTAAAAGAATATCAAACATTCTCTCTCGGACAGCTTTTAGGAGTTCTTTTGCATGCCCATTTCGAAGCTGTTGTAAGTGTTTTATCATAAAGTCTCATTCATATAAGTTGTTCCTTTTTTAGTCTAGTTTACATGGATATCTTATTTTCCCCATTTGAAGATCATTTGGTCAGTTAAATATTGTGTAAACTATAGAAAGGTCATTCTAGGAGATAAACTGGAGAATATGTTATAGTTTGGAGTTTTTGACCAAGCTAATGGATAGATATTGGTCCGAAATTTTTATGGAGTATTGTTAACATGTATATATGACTATTGGTTGAGGATTTTTGCATCATTAAAGGTTTTGATGAAATATTTGCTTAGATTTAGAAACTTAGAAACTGGAAGAAGAAAAACAGTTTCTATTTTGAGAAAGTTTAACTCTTTGGTGGTCTAAACCTATTCTAATGACTTTGATAATTTTATTGGAGGATCCTAAGCATCTTATATACATGTTATATTATTATTTTGAAGATATTTGATGTTAGTTTCAAAGATATGAAATTTTATGCAAAGAGATATTCAGATAAGCCAAAGTGTGGATGTTCTTGGCTAAATTTATGTTTTGGTTAATTTTTAACCATGTGATCTTGAATTAGAAGCTTATATATGTTTTAGGACATCTTTTTAAACCATGTGATGGTTTGGTTTGAAGATCACATGTTTATAAGTCATAGATCAAAAGGTTGATCAAAACAAGTTGGAAACAAAAATCAATAAAAATAGCATATGAGAATTTCGGCCCTATGGAGTTTTAATAGTTGTGATTAGTTTTAAATTTTTCTAAATTGATATTTGAGTTGAGAATAAAATTTACATGAGGTATGTGAATTTTGGTGACTTTTGGAATTAGTATGCAAAATTCTTAAGTTATGGGTAAAACGGTCATTTTCCTACATGTAGAAAGTAAAATGGAAATTTTACTCTTTAAGTTAGTATTTTTCCATATTTCAAATTATTAGTGATTTAGTACTAACTTTTAGAATCACTAATTACAGTTCCTCGTGATCGCGCTTGAGGTTTTATAAGAAACGCGGAGATCGAGGTAAGTTAGCTTTTAACTTACTAGCAATCTACTGTGTATGTGTGCTAAGTAAAAGAACTACAGTGTATGTATGCGTGTTATCATATATGTCATGCCACGCCAAGTTATCACGTAATTGTTTATTATACAGAATTTATTCTGTCATCAATTTTTATCTGTTACATAATATATTCTGTTATGTATTACTGTACATTACAAGTACGTCATGCTAAGTATGCCATCTATTACATGTATGTCAAGTCATGTAATATTCACTGTTGCAAGTATGTCATGTTAAATATGTTGTCTATTATATGTTATGCCATATTACGAAATGTTTCTATCTCAAGTTGGTCATGTATTTCAAGTTATGTTCAAGTCACGTTTCATCTTGAGTACATTATGTTTGTGTAGAATACATGGGGCCACAACAACTGTGGAGTATGTATTTTACTATAATTGTGATGCGTAGAATACATAGGGCCACAACAACTGTGGAGTATGTATTTACACGTAGAATACATGGGGCCACAACAACTGTGGAGTATGTATTTATACGTATAATACATGGGGCCACAACAACTGTGGAGTATGTATTTTTCATGTTAAGTCAAGTTTGCGTAGAATACATGGGGCCACAACAACTGTGGAGTATGTATTTACACGTAAAATACATGGAGCCACAACAACTGTGGAGTATGTATTTTTCATGTTAATTCAAGTTTTAAAGCAAGTTCATGCTAAGTCAAGTTTCAGATCAAGTTCATGTCAAGTCAAGTTCAGTTCATGTTTCAATTTAAGTTATGTGAATTATGTTATGTTGTACTCTAAGTTATGCTCTAATTACTTATGAATTTGATTATGCATTTATGCTTTTACTGTCATCCATGTATCATTAGCTTGTGTGGAAGTTTTTTGTTAACTTACTGAGATTTGTAATCAAATCTCACTTTAGTAGTCCCAACTACCATTCCTCCCGAATGGTAGATCTTGTTACAGGACCTGAAGGAGAATCAGGAGCTGATCAACTAGACACAGTTGACTAAGTGACGGTGCGACATAAATGTTGATATAGTAATTAACGTAAATTACTACTTGTACGATTGAGTTGCATCTCTACTACTTTTTGGATCATAACCATTTTGGACTAGTGTTGTGATCTTAGTTGTTCAATGGAATTTTATGTATGAAATATGTTTTAAGCATTTGGGATATTTTCAATTTGGTGCATAGTATTGCTAAACAAAAAAATTTATCCGCTGCGAATATTGCATATTGTTAGATGCATGTTAGGAATATTGCATCTTATATGTCATGAACGGGGGCAGGTAACCTTGTGTTGCATGTCTCGACGCTTCAAATGTCCGTCCGATCCCAAACGGAATTTGGGGGCGTCTCATAACGCACCCACAATCTCAGCTGCTGTATAATGCTGACTCAGTTCTGCATTCATATCAGAAGTGACACAGCCCCGAAGACCTTCCAGAAAACCAGTAGAGCTGCTAGGATTGGAACTAGCAAAAAGAGACTGAAACTAATCCACCAACAGTTTGTTCCTCAAGACTCCCGAGAGCCAGATGCCATCACCATCCTTCAACCGATCCAACTTGTTCTTTCGTCGTCGCTGTGAAGCCTTCATATGAAAGTACTTAGAGTTCTTGTCACCATGCTTAAGCCAAAACGCCTTTGATCGTTACCTCCACATCAATTTATCTCGTTCTAACCACTTGTGAAACTCCTCGCGAGCCCGATTATGTTCCGGAATAAATTCACCAAGAGGATCAGAATTAGAGAGTAGTTCCAAATGTTTGCGAGCCCGGGTTAGTTGCTGCTGCACATTGCCAAAATAGGATTTATTCCACACATCCAAACGAGTACCACAGTCCTTAATATGCGAGATGACCGCATCCATAGAATTACTACTTTCGCCACGGAGCCACCTGGACTTAATGATATCCTCACATGAGTTCTCACCAACCCACATCTCCTCAAAACGAAACTGGCGTTTAACCCGAGATGGAACCCCCTCCCTTGCAGTACTAACCCAGATTGGAACATGGTCAGAATAGGCCACCACACCATGGACAACCATAGCATTTGGGAAAAAATTTAACCATGACTGGTTAACAACAGCACGATCTAAACGTTCATTAGTACATCGACTACCACCCCGCCGGTTGGACCAGGTAAACCTATTACCTCTGAATCCCAAATCCCGTAAACAACAATCAGTGAGAGCCTGTCGAAATGCGAAGATCTGCCATTCCATCCTAGGCTGTCCACCACACTTTTCATGGGGGTGCAAAATTTCGTTAAAATCACCAAACACAATCCAGGCCTCACCCCGATGACGACTTAAATGCCGTAACATATCCCACGTTCGGTGACGCTGGCCCACCTCCGGGAACCCATACACACCCGTAAGATACCACACACCATGAACAGAAAAATCCTCCACATATGCATCAATATGACACTGAGAATAGCTACTAATTGACAGAGACAATTCCCGACCCCACAACATAGCCAGACCCCCTTTTCGACCAATAGAATCAACAACCAAGCAGTTAACAAAACCAAGTTTGAATTTACATACCTCGAATTCATGAGCTTTCAGCCTCGTTTCCTGTAAAAACAGGACATCGGGAGCTTCTCTCCACACCAAATCACAGAGAGTTCGAATGCCCCGTGGGTTCCCAAGCCCATGGGCATTCCAGC
Organism: Carya illinoinensis; assembly: GCF_018687715.1. Classification (NCBI taxonomy): domain Eukaryota; kingdom Viridiplantae; phylum Streptophyta; class Magnoliopsida; order Fagales; family Juglandaceae; genus Carya; species Carya illinoinensis. The sequence continues at coordinate 31,461,311 of NC_056757.1, forward strand.
TTAACAGCTTCATGGGGCTCGGAGATGCTGGTCCCCAGCCACCGCCGATACAAAGGAAAGGGTAGGTAGCTCGACCGGCAAGGTAAAACCAGTCGAGGTCCCTCTCTTTCGAGGAGAAACATCAAGACCCTCATCAAAACAGAGGGCTTTTCTTTTCTTGGAACTTGGAAGAAACTTAACCTCAAGAGAAGCCGAAGAAATGGAACCTGTAATGGACGAGATGCTCTTCCATTTTCTGCTTGAAGATCCATCCGGACATGCCGCCTTCACAGAAACAGGACACTTAGAAGCTAAAGGGGAAAGAAGCGATAGGTCTGGAATGTGCCCTTTCTCAACACCTGAGTGAATACTTTGCCCCTCCAGGGAAACACCCGTATCCCGATTCGGCCCAGCAGAAAGTGGTAAAATAAACTTACGCTGCATAGAAGGGCCTGGTAAGGGAGAATGTGAGTGTGGGCCCAGAGACAGCCCATCCCCTGATCCAAGCTGAGAAGACCTGACTACCTTAGCCGGCCCATTCGGAGACAAAGGAACGGTTGGAAAAACTACCGCCGAGTGAACCGCTGCACCAACGGTTTCTAACTGCTCTCCCTTATCCATAACCATATCAACCAGAGCCGCCAAGTCGCCGGCAACTGGCACAGCATCCGTGCCGGACTTCCCACACCCCTCTGAACCCGAGTCATCCCGAGGAGGAGAGCGACGACCCAAACATGATGGATCCCTTTTCTCCCAGGAACAGAATTCGCGGAAGTGGTCACCATAGCTAGTAGCCCGCAACCACGTCCCATACGGCAAGGTGGTATCCTGACCAGCCTGAACAACAGCCTTCCAAGAATGACAGTCTTTGTCTCCATGTCCGAGACGTCCACAGAAGTAGCAGAAGTTGCCCAAACGCTCATAACTTAAACGAACCCAGCAGGAGTTGGTCATCCCCAGTGAAAGACGTGTCCCACGTAACAGAGGCCGCGACACATCCAAATTCCCACGAACACGAAGGAACTCGCTCCAAGCCAACTCGCCGGCCTCCAAATCGACCTCCTCAACCCGGCCAAGTTTCTAACCAATGAGAGTACCAACTCAAACATTACGAGCCCGGAGAGGAAGATCATGAAACCGTACCCAAAAAGAGGAGTCCCGAAACTGAATTTCTTTCACCTGTTTACTGCCATCAACTTCCTGCACTAAGACCAGGTGCTTATCAAAAGACCACGAGCCCTCACTCAATACCCGCTCCTTATCACGCAGATCATCGAATTTAGCAAAGAACAGGTTTACATTAAGGTTCCGAAAGCGCACACCACGCACCGCACGCCATGCTCTCTTCATAGTTAACTTAAAGGCCTCCTGGTTAAAGTGTTTATCAGTAAAAAGAGTAAACAATAATCCCTTACCCTGAACCAGAGAAATATCTTCTAAGTCGTCATTTTCTACTAAAACCACTTCCTCCTCCTGTTCGGTCAGAGATAATCTCTGATATAGCCCATCCAAATCATCCATCATAACAACACTTGAATCAAACAACGAATAGTAACAAAGAAGAAAACCACCAGGACTGCATTACGGCAGAGAGAATAACCTCTACTCAGGCCGAGAGAGGAAAATGACAAGTTAACTACTATTGAACCCCATATATATATATATATATATATCATATCGTTGTCATCGTCTAGAATAGTTTTCAACGAACATGATCATTAATTTGATGTGAGAATCAGATGGAACATCTCATGCCGACATCAAGTTTCTAAATCGACCAGAATACGTACAGAGATTTATAACCTGTATCTTAATAACAGATACAAATCAATTAACCAAAAGCCAATTAACGTACACCGTACGGTTGTGCTGATGATCATATATCTCAAGGATTTTATATTCTTGTCACCAAAATGAAACTATGCCCTTTTTGGTACGTACACGTGTTGAGATATGATTGCTTTACGCCATGCATCTTATATAGGGTACGTAGAATGGAGATGATCAAAAAATGAAAAAAATATAGATCTAGATCTATGTCGTGGTAATCTCGTTCCATCACTACCTCGTTTATTTTCAGAGATGAAATAAAATGAAATGAGATAAGATAAAATCTTTTGAGATATATTGAGTTAAGATGAGATGAGATTAGATGAAATATGTGTTTGTTTTTAGAAATGAGATAAGATAAAATTTTTTGAGATATGTTGAGATAAGATGAGATGAGATGAAATATATATTTGTTTTTAGAGATGAGATGATATTAGTTTGACTTTGTTATAGTTAGTAATATGATGGGACCCACAAGTACTTGTAGTACTTTTTATAATATTTTATTTATTTACCAATGCTGCAATTTTTTTTATTTTTCTACTTTTTTTTGCTGCTTCCTTTGTTTATTTATTTATCAATAGTGTATTTTTTTTCGTTGATTCCTTTTTTTTAATTGAGAGAAACTATTTGGTCTTTTTTTTTTTTGGTTGCTTCATTTGTTTATTTATTTACTAATGATGCATTTTTTTTTTTGCTGCTTCCTTTTTTATTAACCATTTGGTCAAAAAAAAAAAAAAAATTCTGCTTATTTTGTTTATTTATTTATCAATGGTGATTTTTTTTGTTGCTTCCTTTTTTTTAACCATTTGGTCTTTTTTTTCTTTTTCTTTGCTGCTTCCTTTGTTTATTTATTTACCAATAGTAATTTTTTTTTCTGCTTCCTGTTTTTTTAACCATTTTATCTTTTCTTTTTTTTTTGGCTACTTCCTTTATTTATTTATTTACCAATGGTGTAATTTTTTTAGATGAAAACTTGAGATCTTTTGAGATGAAAACCTGATAATTAAGAAACTTGAGATCTTTTGAAATGAAAACCTGAGAAGAAACTTGAGATCTTTTGAGATGAAAATTTAAGATGAAAACTTGAGAAGAAACTTGAGATATTTTGATATGAAAACCTGAGAAGAAACTTGAGATCTTTTGAGATGAAAACTGGTAGATCAAAATATGTGTTTATTTTTGTAAAACTTTTGACAATACGAAAACTTTGAAAAGTTTTCAAAACTTTGGTTTTTAGTCGGGAAAACAAACGAGAAAATATCATGATCAAAATATAATTAATTATACAAATATTTATTTTGAATAACGTGGAAGCTGTATCAGTACTTGTACAGAAACAAAAACATGTTTTGTATAATTAATTATACAAAACATTCCAACGGGGCCACGAAAGCAAAACATGCATGCATCTACCTTTAGGTATTTTATAATTGATTGTGTTACTTTTTTAATATAAAATAATTATTTTGACCAATTACATTAGTGAAATACGTAAAAGTGATTATATATAGCAAAATTCTTTTTGTAATAAAATTGGTTCAGCATTGAATTGGTTGTTTAAAATAAAAAATTTTCTCTTGCCATATTTCAATGTCACGTAATATAATATGTTGCTAATTGCTGTCATGGATTAAGCACAGCAAGCTAGCTGTGTGCATGACATACACAACGTACGTACGTAGCAAGGAACAAGGAGCATATATATAATACATATATATTTTTATTAGCCTTTCTTGGACTCTTCTAAGATTTTCATCCTCTTTCTCCTGTCTTTCACTGATTTCTTAGTTTTATCATCATGGTATATAACGTCAAGAGTAACCCGGCGCAAGAGGGACAAAAGACAACCGGCTGGCCTCCGGCAACGTCTGCTTTTTGTTGTGACAGGGAATTTGGCTTTTACATGTCACCACCACCAACAGTGATGATAATTTAAAGTTCTAAATTAAACCAGAAATAAAAAATTATGCAGAAATATTGACAACAATACAAAAGATCGCCCATCAGTAGAAATTTCTAATTCAAACTGCATTTTGTTCTCGTAGCTTTCTTTGTTTCACAAATCCAAATCCAGTCAAACGCATTAAACTAGGCAAAGTTGGCATATTTTCATGTTGTTTATGGCGACAAGAATTAAAGTGGTTTGCTCGTTGTAATCAGTACTGACTTTGGTCGATCCTCCGGGTCAACTCGGCCTTAAGAAAATCTCTAAGACAATCCGTTATCCGCCCATCCAAACAATGGCTTTGTTCTTTTGCATGTAGGCATTCTTGCTGCAGGAAAACGACCCATTTACTGAGCACGCACATTATTGTAAATTTCTGCAACATCTGTGTATATAAACCCTAGAAAGATTTTAATATTTCATCACTGAAATTTCAAGCATTATTGAAACGTACAATCCTAAAAAAAAATAGAGAAAGTTTCCTTTCTGATCAGTTCTTCCTCATGGCAGAGATAAGCTTTGCCATTCTACTCCTATCCTTGGCGACGATTATCCTTAACATTAATGCAGATGCAGGCAGGCCTGCTGTTTTTATACTTGGGGACTCGACAGCTGATGTTGAGACCAATAATTTCTTGCCAGGCAGCCAGGCAAGGGCTGACTTCCCTTTTAATGGCGTTGATTTTGCTTTCTCTATACCCACTGGAAGGTTTAAGAATGGCCTAAACAGTGCTTATTTTCAAGGTCAGTATATTTATAACGCATGCATGCTAATTAGTTTTTGTTCAATCTTCTCTTCTACATTTTCCACGAAATGCATGCATTTGCTACGAATGATCGAAATCTCTCGTGGTCAAGAAGTGACATTAATACCTTTTTTTCCATTATTATTATTATTATGATGGCTTCTCGACAGCTACGTACTCATGATCAGCCAAGCTCCTGGGTTACGAGAAAAGTCCACCACCCTATCGTTCAACTGTAAATTTCTCACATTATAGTCGAACGAGGCAAACCTTAAAGGGTATAAACTTCGCCTCCGGAGGGTCCGGCATTTTTCATCTGACAGGACAATTACCGGTGAGGGCCTCTCTGATCTGCCTCTCTCAATTTATTAATGTCATGGTCAAGAAATTAATTTTATTTACCATGATCATTCACTATATTTTGTATGAAGAATCTGCAATGATCATTTTATAAGCACAACATGATTGATGACATTTGATTATTATTTTATGCTCAGTTTTCTACACCAAACGGCGGGAAACAGAATGTGATTCCATTGACAGAGCAAATACAGCATTTTGCGAGTGTTCGCAACTCTCTTATGGCTGCAATGGGTCCCGTACCAACCCTAAGGTTTCTTTCCAAGTCTTTGTTCTTCATTAGTATTGGCAGCAATGATATCTTCGAATATTACCATTCCAATAATAAATTATCAAAGGAACGTTTCTTGGCCAATTTAGGATTCGCTTACGAGAACCAATTAAAGGTACATACGTACGTAAATCTCTCTCTCTTTTTTTTTTTTTCAAATTTTATTTTATAACTCATTTTATAACTAATTAACGTAATTTTATTATTTTATGATAAATAAATAAATATATTTATAAATTATTAGCAATTTATATAAAAATAAAAAATTTATCAAGATAGCTTGCAGATGATGATCAACTCATGAAATCGGATACTTATATATGAGTAATGCTTCATATAGTCATAGAGTATGTAAACGTTGCGTAATTATTTTGAAAAATAGTAGGGTCCACAATTAAAAAATTAATTTTTTTTTCACGTGAGTCTCATATTAATTCATTTTTTTCAAATAGACTTCACAGCGCTTGCATAACCATGATTGCGACTATCATTTTTTCTCATATATATATATATATATATATATATACCACTTACGTAGGTTCTACTCGAACTGGGAGCGAGGAAGTTTGGGATTATAAGCGTCCCGTCAATTGGCTGTTGTCCATCTCAGAGGCTCTATAGTCCTAACGGGGATTGTTTGGAGGAGCTGAACGACCACGCAAGAGATTTTCAGTCAATCTTGTGCAGGCTCAGCGAAGAATATCAAGGCATGAAGTACTCAATTGGAAACGCCTACGAGATGACAATTAATGTCATAGACAACCCACTTCCATTCAGTAAGCAATTTCACTCGATCTAATTCAAAAGATATTAATGCAATATTGCCTTAGCATATACATGATCTCCTGATGCGCGTACGTGCCAAAGTACCATTGGGCTGGAATTCAGCTGCATCCCAGGAAAATTCTCGAGTTCAACAAGTGAAATATTTAGTCTGATTTAGATAACTCTTTTTCAGATTTTACGAACGTGAAGATTGAATGTCGTGGAGCTGGGAGGCTCAATGTAGAATCCATTTGCAATCCAAAAGCAAATCTTTGTCCGAGTCGTGATAATTACTTGTTCTGGGATTTGTTCCACCCAACAGAAGCTGGTGCTCAGCTGGCAGCAGTAACGCTCTTCAACGGTCCCACAAGATTTGTAGCCCCTATCAACTTTTCTCAATTGGCCCGGGCGTAGTAAGAACCCTAACTAGTCCTCGAGGCCTCCTGATATAAGCAATTTCATTGCAATAAATCAAATGTTTTTATTTTTTTATTTTTCCATGATATGCTTTTCGGAGCAATGTTGGTCGTCGATGATGTAATTTTTTGTATGGTTGGATCAATTAAGAACTCCTATTACAAAATAAGAAAATAATCGTTGGAATTCGCCGAGTCTCGAAAGAACGGGACGCTCCAATGGATTATTCAATCGCTCTCCTTCATTTATGAAGAGGAATTCAATAAATAGAGAGTTTTTTCGAATGAATCTGTTACCTCTGGTTTAAATTTGTGTAGTGAAACATGATCTACATAAGAGTTCATGTACCTGATCTAGTTTGAAGTTCTGCAGATTAACTTAAGATTTAGGAAATTAAACAAACATCTTTTATGTGGTAAAACCTCTTGGGATTTTGTTACTACCATAATCGAGCTAAACTGATTGAGAAAAAAAAAATTGCAATTCCATTGTGGCATAAAGATTATAAATACAATATCAAAAGACAACATCACATGAGGTTTCAAGATGCAGGTTAGAACATATTGTGATCGCTCATTGGCAATCTGCAAATGCAGGATTTATTAAAACCATGCGGTTACAAAAGTAGGAAAAGAAAGTGATGAAAAAACCCATCGGCAGCTGATTGCTTAGCCATGAAAGTTCAAAACAGTACTGTCTTGTCTTCTATGAATAAATGGAGTTTAAGAGTGTCAAAGAATCAAAGATAGCTAGGAGATGTTGTGACTTGTGAACCGTATGCCATAAGAACATAAAGTTAAAACAGAGTCTAACCTTATTGATCAGTTTTTGCAGAGAATGCGTGTAAAAGAGAAGGAAAACGTGAATTCTGCCTAAACCATGAAAGTAGTAAAGGAAAAAGACAAGATTATGGACACTCGGATTAAACTTAAAGGCCTTATTTGTTAAGAAGACAAATTCCAAACTCGCATATTAAGGCTCTGTTGGAATACTAAAATATCTCACATAATCTATAAATAGTAATAAAATAATAATGAATAGTATATAAATATCAGTGAACTAATATGAGAATATCTTATAACAGTTATATTGTATACATGGAAGGCCTGGCCGATCTCTCTTCCTTCAGCCTGGGAAGCTCATATCATGCCCTTGTATTATGCACATTAAATACGCCACTTACCTTTTCTTTCTTATCATAAATGTTTTCTTAAGTCATTACCTGAATTTGAAATGCTCAAATGGAAAAATAAAATACAATAATAAGACTCATCAGATGAGCTAGCAACATTTATAACTATTTGTGTAAATATTTTTGACAGTATCAAAAGAGTAATAACTTAAGGCCTTCAAGTTCTTACCCAAACACGAGGGGAGATCCTTTTTCCCACAATAGGGTACTTCAAGCTTAAACATGTTCTCATTCTTTTCTTGCTGATCACCTTCTTCCTTGCCCACCTCCTCTTGCAAGCAGGACAGTTTGAAGTAACCCCATTCACATTCTTACCATTTGATTTACCCAACAAAGAACAAAACGGTGATACAAGACATATTATTCAAAAAAATCAAAATCAAAAACAAAATTCTATCCAGCCCATTAAAACCCTAACAATAATAGATAAGAAGATTGAATGAATTTTAATTTGTACCCATACATCATCTATTAAGGGAAGGAAAAGCACGTTGCATGCTTCACTTTAAGCGTACACCAAATTAATCACATTTGTTCATGCCGTCCAATAAAGCTGCAATCAAGTTCTGTGTTCATCCACTGCAACACGTAACACACATACATATAGCCTTTTCCCACCAGCAGCAACCCTATTAACCTATGCAGGAACAGAGGGAATTGGTCAATAACCAAAGGAGCTGCATTATTCAGCACAAAATTATTACAATATCCACATCTTAATTACTTCTGCAATATTACACTATTTATGGCTGTCGTAAATATTACAGTTAAAAAAACATTATTGTTTTCATCAAGTTTTCGGCCCAATCAATCAAGAAAGGATTTTGACCGCGACCTAAAAATTTATTATTCGTTATTAACTTACTATTAAAATAAAAAATAAAAATAAACAGAACAACAAGCGGAAAACGAACCCCGAGGACGGAGGGAACGGCGAGAATCTCGGAGAAGGCAAAGAGGAAAGGGTGCGAGGTGGCCTCAGCGATGAGAAGCCCCAGCACGGCAGCACTGGAGAGCCAACGCTTGCTTAACAAAGTGGTAAACTCTAATCTATGAGGTCCGATGGTTTTTTGCTTGAGAAATCCTTTGGACCCCATGGTCCGAGCATTTCTCTCTATCGTTTTTTTTTTTAATTATTTTTATTTAGTTATAAGTTTTATATACTATACACCACTATTTTTATTATTTTTTAAATTTTTTCTCTTACCACTCTTTTTATTATATTTTAAATTTTTTCTCTTATAAAATGTGTAGTATATGAATGATGAGTAAAATAATTTAATTATTTTAAATAAAATAAAACTAAAAAAATTTAAAAAAATAAAAAATTATGTAGTGTATAGTATATGAGGTTTATAAATAATATAACTCAAAAAAATATTACTCACATAAACAGTAATAGTTATTATTACAATAAAAAATAAAAATAATACACATATAATTCGTTGCGTAATATAATTTTAGATTAAAGATATTTTTATAAAATAATTTATAAATTTAATATCATTTTATAGATATATTTTTAATTTAAAACATATTGTATAACAAAAATAAATAATGAAAAGCTAAATACTTAAATTTACAGAAAGGAAAGTACATGTCCAAGCCAAAATGTATCAAACATAGGATGTAGTAGTTACAACCCTGTCTTTAATAGGGTGGTATACCTTTTTAACCTTTTGCTACAATTAATGTTAACTAACTATTACAACAGTTCGCATTCCCGAAAACCTAATCTCGGAAGTTTAAGCGACCTTTGACTAGATGTTTGAACCTCTAGCCAGTCACGTCAACGGTGTTAATTGCATTATGCATCTTAATCAACAACCGCTATTATTTTTGAAACGACGCTTACAGTTAGCAACTAACTTTTTTTAAAAAAATTAAATAAATAAGAAATTTATATGAATTTTTTTAATAATAAATTTAACTTTTTTTTAAATAATTATGCAACATTTATATATTTTATAATTGTGTTTGACATTAATTTTTTTATTAAATATAAAATTAACTTTTAATTTTATATATATTTATGCAAGTAAATCAATATAATAGTAATAAATTTATATAATTTCATATGATTTATTAAAAATATTTTAGACATGATATATAAATTTGTGAGAAGGATATATTTAATAATAAAATTTCCTTTTCCACATTAAATTAAATTAAATTGTGATACACCCGAGCAGTCTATCTACAGTAAATTAACGGCAGTGGTTCTAACTTTTATCGGGCGCAGCCGCGCATGAAACTCCTTTGTGGCCCCCACACACTCGTCAAGAGACGATCCACAGTTTTTTACTATAACTATTCACGTGGGTCCCTCAAGTCGGCTCGCATATAAAGAGGTTTAAATAATCGTATTAATCGACATTGTTGCAATTAAAAAGGTTTTATTTACTCCCACCGTCTGATTCCAGGGTTTCCCATGACGTCAAACGAAACGATAACGAGAGGATTTCCCGTCAGAGTTATGTGCCGTAATATTATTTACTATTATTTTATTATCTTTTCTTTTCTTTTACTATTTGAATTTAAATTAAAAGTGATATTCTTATATAATTTAAAAATAAATAAATTTAATCAATCAAAATAATCATCTAATTTAATTAAAAATAAATTTAATTTTTATATTATTGCTGAGTAATAAAGTAGTAGTAAATGGTAAGTAAGTATCATTATCCGTTCCATTAATCGATAGTCCAAAATAACACTTTTATTTGTTTTTTTAAGTATTTTTGTAAATCCTTTTAAATATTTTTAAAATGTCATAAATATCTTAAAAATTACTGTCTTGACTATTAAAAAGATTCATAAATTCTAAATGTTTAGATATAAAATATATAATAAAATCTATTCATTTTTATCAGTTTAACCTTTTAAAATAAGTAGTGATTTTACATAATATCAGAATGGACCTTTTAAGTTAAAACTCTGACTCTACACTTTATCGCATTTAATAAAATATTTTATGTACTGGGCCATCTATTAAAAAAAGTTTAACTCACACATGAGAAAAAGTGTTAAGATATAAAATGAGAAAATCTTCTGAACGGTCAGTCCATTAAAAGACTGAGAATAGCCTCCAATGCTATGCTACCACATAGTTCCTCCATTAGACTAAAAATGGGATGCATCGCCCTGAAACCCACTTCCTCGCCCCTCTTGAAATCCAATCCCTCCCTCACGCTCGTTCCCTCTCCTCAAGTCCCTCGCCCCTCAAGCACTGAAACACACATTCCTGGAGGACGACGAAACTCAATTCCTCCCTCACTCTCCTTTCCCTCTCATCAAATCTCTCAGATCTCTCCCCTCACCCTCGTCTCTCTCTCACCAAACCCAGATCTTCACTTCCTTAAAAACAAAATTAGCGACTCTACTAGAGAAATTGGAATTGTGCGACCAAGGCATCATAGTATCGATATTTTCAAATATATATCATTATTTTTTAAAAATATTGCACCTAATTTATATACTTTAAAATTATATACATTATTTTACATTTTCTAATACTAAGGTTGAGCGGAGTGTTGCATTAACAAGAAATGACAAAACTTTTAGAAATTGATATATTCCTCATATTATTAATATAATTTGCATGCATAGGTAGTGTCTATGTGATATAGAACATTTTAATTGCTTTATTGGTCAATTTGACATAAATTAATAAAATTTTATTTATTTTAAATCTTATTACGAGAAATTTTAAAATAAGTAATGTTACGAATTTATTAATGCCGTGTAATATTTTTTTAAAATAAATACAAAATGTATATAAAAGATTAATTTTTTAATAATAAATTCAATTCTTTTTCTAATAATATTTGTTAACTTCTAACATTATTCGTATCAAAAGAAAAACAGTGCTAAAAAAAACAATTAAAAAAGAGAAAAACTACTGGCGCTACGGCGTATGTATCAATAGAGATAGAACTACTAGCTACAGCATTTGCAGTGCACTAGCATGCCGTCGTAGCATTTGAGGGAGACATGAAGAGAGAGAACGAGTGTATTTAATAGAGAGAGAGAGAGAGGGGAAAAGACAGAGAAAGAGTACGTTGGGAGTAAACCTCTTCAGAGAGCTTTATTATTTGCTGCCTTTCCCTTTTCCTCAATCATCATCATCGTCTTCTTCGCCTCCCCTCTTCGAACTACGCCACTTTTTTCTTTGAGTTTACTTTTGGTTTTCGCTCAATCTGCTACGCTTCTTCCCATCGTAGTATACGTGCGCCTGACTGCTTCACTTCCGTGCGTGGTGAGCGTCCGATCTCCGGAGTCCAAATGGGGAGCGTGTCGGAGGAAGAAGAATACAGGTACGGCTCCGACCAGGATCAGAGCGAGCGGTGCGGGAGTTACAGCTTGAGCGCTGACGTCAGCGAGTCCGAGAGCTGCAGTAGCTTCTCGTCTCGGCGGTTCGACGCTGAGGTCGGCGCTTCCAGCTCCATGACTTCTTCCCCCCGTCCCGTTGCCGGGAATTTCGGCTTCACGGCGCCGATGATGCTGCCTGTGATTGGAGGCAAGGATGTGGTGCTTTGGGATCAGAAGCCTGAGAAACGGGAAGCTGATTTTTCAGGTACTTTATTTATGTTGCTGTACTGTTGGTAATTTTTGCACATTTTGACTCTTAATTCGGTACTAGACTGAGACAGTGAATGAGGTATTTATACTTAATATTTTACTTAGTTTAATTATTTGAGTAGTTGTAGACTTTAGTTATCGTTCTCTTAAGCTTCTGTTTGGTTCCTAAATCAAGATGAAATTCAATATATAAATTTTTGCCGATCCACTGTTAACTGAGAAACATCATGGAAAATGTGGTTTCAAATTCGTTTCCGTGTTTTGTTATCTTTTATACCAAGTTTGCTCCAGTTTCTCTATGACCAAGCAGGGATTATAGTATCATACCGTTTGTTGGTAATTTGAGATCTAAGTCTATACTTTTAGAAGGACTTAAATATTGATTTTATTTATTTCATTCATTTTTTTCATTTTTTTTGTACAGAGGTTGAGATGATGAAGGAGAGATTTGCGAAGCTTCTTCTCGGAGAAGATATGTCTGGAGGAGGGAAAGGGGTGTGCACTGCCCTCGCAATCTCAAATGCCATTACCAATCTCTCTGGTATGTCTGCTGCTTCCATTTCCATTATATTATTGGAGCTGTTCCCTAGTAATATTTTTGGTTTTATTCGTGATCAACTTTGATTTCATTTTTCATGGCAGCTACTGTGTTTGGTGAATTGTGGAGGTTAGAGCCACTGGCGCTGCAGAAGAAGGCAATGTGGCGCCGAGAGATGGAGCTGCTCTTATGCGTAAGCGATTCCATAGTTGAACTCGTGCCTTCAATACAACAGTTCCCTGGTGGAGGCACATACGAAGTCATGGAGACAAGGCCACGCTCGGATTTGTACATGAATCTACCTGCACTTAAAAAGCTTGATGCAATGCTGCTTAGTATGCTTGATGGGTTTTGTGATACCGAATTTTGGTACGTTGATAGGGGGATTGTTGTGGGTGAAACAAATGATTGTGATGCTGTTAGATCCTGTGGTGGTAGGCCTTCAGTTCGGCAGGAAGAGAAGTGGTGGCTGCCCTGTCCAAAAGTACAGCCATGTGGGCTGTCAGAAGATGCAAGGAAGAGATTGCAACAGTGTAGGGACTGTGCAAACCAGATACTGAAGGCGGCCTTGGCAATTAATAGTAGCGTGCTAGCTGAGATGGAGATCCCGAGTGCTTACTTGGAGACTTTACCCAAGGTATGGGTTTCGACGGTGTGAATTTATGCTATTAACGTGACACAGCTCAGAACCAGACTTGCTAGCACGTATTTCACTGGTATTACACAGGTCTAGGGTTTAACTAAGGCCCAATTTGGATATTGAGTAAGTTGAGATGAGTTGAGTTGTTTATGAATAGTAGTGAGTTGAGATAGTGGAGTGAGTTTTGTGGCACCTATCTAAGATGAGTTTAGATGTGTTTGGATGTTAAGATGAATTTAGATGTATTTATAAGAAATTGAAAAGGTTATGAGTCTTACGTGTAAAGAAGTGTTGAATTGAAAAAAGTTGTGAGTCCCACGTATAAAGAGATTTTGAGTTGAGATGAGTTTAGTAATTTGAGAGTTAGGTGCTTGCATGTTAGTCTCAACTTAAAATTAGACTGAACTGGGATCAATCTCAGTTTAGTCTAAGTTCCAAACTGGGCCTAAAAGGCATATTGCATTCACATGGTATCTTGAGTCGGCATTTGTTAAGATATAAAATAAAAATCTACCTCTTCTCATCAGCTTAAGTTTTTGGATAAAGAAGTGATTTCACATGGTATCAGAGCAGAGATCCTGAGTTTGAACCCTAACTCTACACTTTACTCATTTAATTAAATATTTCACGTGTTGGGCCCACTCATTGAGGGGGAGTGGCCCACACGTAAGAGGAAGTGTTAAGATATAAAATAAAAATCTACCTCTCCTTATCATTTTAAACTTGTGGGACAAGTGGTGATTTCACAACATTACAAGTTCATTGCCAGGAAAAATAGATGGCTAGAATTCTAAGATGTTAAATGATTTCTTTATCTTATTCTACAGTTGAATAGAATTTGACGTATCATATCATTTGTACATTCATAATCTCTCTCAATCTTTTGAAATTACTGACTCATTGCATGCATGAACAACAGATATTCAATGTCTCTGATATATCTTAATATATCTTTTCATTCCTTTTGTGGTTTGAGTGCCATTGCAGAGTGGAAAAACATGTCTTGGTGAAATAATTTATCGCTACATAACTGCTGATCAGTTCTCATCAGAACATCTACTTGATTGCTTGGACCTTTCATCTGAGCATCATACTCTGGAGATAGCTAACAGGATAGAGGCAGCAATCCATTTCTGGAAGCAAAAGGACCTGAGGAAACACAATAATCGCATGAAATCTAGGCGCTCATCTTGGGGTGGTAAAGTCAAGGGCCTTGTAGCTGATGCTGATAAGAATATTTTTTTGGCCCAAAGAGCAGAGACCCTCTTACAGAGTTTGAGGGTTCGTTTCCCCGGTCTCCCACAAACTGCACTGGATATGAACAAGATTCAATACAATAAGGTATCATGCTCTCAGAACCTTTTTATAATCTAGAAATTTTGCTAAACACAATGACAAACCACATTACTTTGCTTACTGATGCCATAAAAGTGGTGACCCACTCTTTTGGCATGTTCACAACAAATATGCTCTGTTGTTTTGGTTGTCCATATACATTGTAACTCAAATGGTGCAATGGGGATGTGGGGCTTCTTGGAAATTCAGGGGCATTGTTATCTGGAGACTTGGTGCATCCTTCTGCTAGTACATACTTCCAACTATATAATCTCGCATATTTCACATTTACAACATTTGTGCCCTGTACGGGCAAGTACTTTGAGAGACAACAATAGTGAACACTATCTGCGCATAATCTTGTTCAGAAAGGGAGAGCTAGGGACAGGATTTCTTGGTCTAGGAAGTCTCCTACTTCCGTTATAATAGTACTAGTGGTAAACCATTCAAGTCTGTACACATGTTTCAGGTGATGGATGGGAATTTTGTCTGTAGTTCCTTTGTGTATTCTTCGTCTGTTGAAGAAACTTCCCAATTGCCTTTACAATGCTATGGCCGTGCAGTGTTTTTCTTTACAAAGATCGTCGGAAATTTCCAGTGACGCAAGTCATTTAAACGTTTTCTTTTTCTGGCAGGATGTTGGGCAGTCAATTCTTGAAAGCTACTCGAGGGTGATGGAAAGCTTGGCATTTAACATAATAGCCAGGATAGATGACGTCCTCTATGTAGATGATGCGACCAAGCAATGTGCTGCAGCAGAATCGATGTCCATCTTCAACAGGGGAGGTCTAGGGGGTCTTCCTATTCAGAAACGACTGTCTCCTAGCCCCTTCTCGATCCACCAGTCCCCATATGGTTCGCCATTTGCGACTCCTACCTTCTGTTCTTCCACTCCAGTAATGGGAAGCCCTGTTAGAGATTCTTCCTCTCTTAGGAGGACTACTCTCAAGGAGCCAACCGAGCTGAAATCAGAAAAAGCGGTTGCTGCCGATTTTGAAAGGGTTTGGTCATATGCTGGGAACCTCAGTGCAAGAAGGGTTCCCGGAACTGCTCCGGAGCGAGATTGAGGCCAATTTATTTATCCTTCAAGGGGGGTTTAAGTTGAAACAGTTAACTGAAACTAACAAAGAAGTACGTAGAGCTAGTCTTGAACTGGAAGTCACAAGGCAGTGAGAATGACAAATATGGGGTGGGGAGGACGAGGGATAAGATTGTATATTCTTAGCAATACAATTAGGATGGTTTTTAAAGTTTTGACATGAGATCATGGCTTTTCATCAGGTACGGTGATGGGGGGAAAAGAGAGGAAGATTATGATTTTCTTTTATATTTGCAAGGCTCCCCTAGGTTCTCTTATCACAGTTTTCATGTTATAGATCTTTTTGCACAGCTCAATGCTTGTTGGTGGGTACAATGCCAAGGATTTTGAGGGAGGAAGAATGGGTGCTTCTGCCTCAGAATCTATTTGCTTAAAACACCTGTACTTGGAGGCTTGGAGCCTGCCTTTCCTCTAGGTCTTAGCTAGCTAGCCCTGGACTAACACAAACTACATCCCTGGACTCTTTTAATTAACTAAGGGCAAAGTGTCTCAAGTTGTGGTGACGCGAATTTTACAGTCTTTTCAATAATTATATCCCACATTTGGGATTCGTCTAGGTGCCGCCAACCCAAAGAGCGGCGATTCAAGATTATACACGCGCGCACACTTCTTTTGGCAGATTTTGCTGCCATTGAAACATGTTGCAACCGGCGGCGAGATGGTATGGTGCTGATAGCCTGATGGGGGATGGGATTTGGAAATGAGAACTCCTACATACAGTCCCTCAAACTCAGTCCCCGCCATCCATCTAGTTGTCCCTTGTCTTGGTCTAAGGTTTAATTTGGTTATTAAAAATTTTCATCTCAAATTCAAAATTATCATTTCATCATTATAATTTTTTTAAATTTTCTTACAAAATATAATAAATAATTCAATCTTTTTAAATTTTAAAATAATAAAAATATTAAAATATAATACTTTAATATTTTATCTTAAAACTCAAAATTCTCGTATCAAAATTCTAACTTGCCAAAACGAACCTAAATCTTCAAATGACTAAAAAAATCCCCTATTCTCATGATAACCAAAAATCCACTGTTGTAACGTTAGATTTCAGACATTCAACATTGAAATTTAATTTGCCGCTACCCAGCTCGCTCCACCTAGATTTTCATCTGCCATTCGAGTTCCAGCATCGACGGCCTACTCAACTTCTCCACCCCTACCAGCTGTTAACGTCCACCACCATTGGCCTATTTGGCATTACCCATGGAAAGAAAACGGAAGGGGCAAAACAGAAGGAAAAGTCATTACCCAGGGCCATGAGTATCAGCTCCAGATCTGGTTTAAGCTTATTAAGATTTTTTTTGTTGAAGACCCATGTGGTTAGATTTAGAATGTTGTTGAGTTCTCTGTTCTAAGTAGTAATTTCAGAATCTGGGTTTCTAGTTCTGCAAGACTTTTGAGTCTTTGAAGCTTTTTCAATCCAAAAATACGAGTGTTAAAGAAGATAGAACCTAGAAAGAGGAATGGTGTTAAGAAAGAAAAGAATGCGTATTGTATAATTCCATATATTTCTGTATTGTGCTGTACAAGGATATATAGATGTACAATGGAATGAAATATGGAAATTACATATAAGGAAACAATCATTTGTAATAGACGCCTAGAAATAAGTAATTCCTGATTTGGTGCAATTTACAACTTTGGAAATATATGATTCTGTCAATACTCCCCCTCAAGTTGGCACATGGAGATCCATAATGCCCAACTTGCGTAAGAAGTGATGAAAAAGTTCATGGCCTAAAGCTTTGGTGAAGACGTCAGCAATTTGCTCATGTGACGGAGTGTGAACAGCTTTGAGTAGATCGGAGCGAATTTTATCGCGAATGATATGACAATCAATCTCAATATGTTTACTACGTTCATGGAACACTGGGTTGTGAGCAATGTGAAGAGCAGACTAATTGTCACAATAAAGGTGAAAAGGCTCGGAATGAGGGATGCCAAGATCAGTGAGAAGTTGCTTCAGCCAGGTGAGCTCACAGGTGGTGACAGTCATGGCGCGATATTCGGCTTCAGCAGAAGAGCGAGCAACGGTAGTCTGTTTTTTTGTACGCCACGAGATCGAACTAGTACCGAGCTGTATGAAGTAACCGATGGTGGAACGACGTGTGGTGGGGCAGCTGGCCCAATCAGAATCAGTATATGCTGTAACTTGTGTGGTGCTAGAGGAAGAGAAAAAAATGCCTTGACCGGGACTTCCTTTGAGGTAACGAAGAACATGTGTAGCAGTAGTCATATGAGAAACACGAGGAGCGTGCATAAACTGACTGAGAATGTTGACAGCATAAACAATATCGGGTCGGGTGATGGTCAAGTAAATGAGACGACGATAAATGCTAGGATCAGGAAGAAGAGAACCATCTTCATTGGAAAGCTTCAAATGTTGTTCCATGGGGAAAGAGGCAGTTCGAGCACCAAGTTGACCACTATCAGAAAGGATATCAAGGGCATATTTTCGCTGATTCAGAAAAATACCGGCAGAAGAACGTGCGACTTCGAGACCAAGAAAAAACTTGAGAGAGCCAAGATCCTTGGTTTTGAAGTTAGTGGAGAGGAGAGTCTTAAAAAACTCAATTTGGGAAAGAGCATTACTAGCAACGAGGATGTCATCAACATATACAAGAACAATAGTGATGCTAGTATAAGTGACAAGAGTGAATAATGAATGATCAGTCTGAGATTGACAAAAACCTGCATCAATAAGCACAGTAGTGAGTTTGGAAAACCAGTTGCGGAAGGCTTGTTTAAGACCATATAGAGACTTTCTGAGTTGACAAACACGGGTCTCCCCCTGAGGACAAGAACCAGGTGGTGGGATCATATAAACTTCTTCATCAAGATCACCGTGCAAAAAGGAATTGTTAACGTCAAGCTGATGAATGAGCCAATTTTTTGTAGCAGCAATTGCCAATAAGCAGCGGACAGTGGTCATTTTGGCAACCGGAGCGAAAGTCTCATGATAGTCAAGACCTTCAACTTGAGTGTAGCCCTTGGCAACCAGTCGGGCTTTGTACCGCTCAATGGAGCCATCAGCTTTGAGTTTGGTTTTGAAAACCCATTTACATCCAATAGGTTTCTTACCAAGTGGAAGGTGCTCAAGAGTCCAAGTGAAGTTAGCCTGTAGAGCCTGGAGCTCGGCTGACATTGCCTCACGCCAATGTGAGTGACGAATAGCATCAGAATAACATGATGGTTCAAGACAGGTGGTGAGGGCATTTAAGTAGGTAACATGTGAGGGAGAAAAATGAGAGTATGAAAGAAAAGCAGATAAAGGATGAGCAATACCTGAAGCCGTTGAAGCGGATGAAGATGCCGTGGGCTCTGTATGTAACGTGGGGCAAATATAATCATTGAGATAGGAAGGCCGTGTAGTGTGGCGACGAGGACGAGAGATGGGTGGAGGAGGAGGAGGAGGAGGAGAGGATGGAGGTTGAGAAGGATTAAGAGGTGTTTGAGAAGAAGGTAGGACGAGTTCTGGGACGGGAAGAGGAATGATGGAAGAGGAGGAAGTGTCGGGAATATCCTGAAAAAGGAATTGTTGTTCATGGAAGGTGACGTTACGAGAATAGAAAATGGACTGGGTATCAATATTGTAAAGTTTGTATGCTTTATGGGTGCTTGGGTAGCCGAGAAAGATACATTTTGTAGCACGAGGAGAGAATTTATCACGGTGAGCACGAAGGGTTTGTGCATAACAGAGACACCCAAACACACGAAGATGATCATAGGTGGGTGGTTTATTGAAAAGAATCTCAAAAGATGATTTATTGTGAAGAGTGCGACTAGGGGTCAGATTAATGAGATAGGCAGCGGTAAGAACACAATCACCCCAAAAAGGAAGAGGTAAGTGTGCTTGAAAACGTAGACTATGGCCAACATTAAGAAGGTGCCGGTGTTTACGCTCTGCAACGCCATTTTGCTGAGGAGTTTCAACACAGGTACGTTCATGAATAATGCCATGATCATGAAGGTATGATTGAAATTTATGAGAAAGAAATTCTTGGCCATTATCAGTTCGAATGATTTTAACAGTAGTATTAAATTGATTTTTGACTAGGGAAAAAAAATGCGTTAAATGAGTGTAAGCTTCAGATTTAAAACGCATCAAATATAGCCAAGTAGTACGAGAAAAATCATCGACTATAGTAAGGAAAAAATGGGCGCCACATAAGGAAGAAGTATGATATCCACCCCAAATATCACAAAAAATCTAATTAAAAGCAAAAACACTTTTATTAGCAAAATTTGGAAAAGGTAGTCTTGTGTGCTTAGAATGAGCACAAACATCACAATCAGAAAGAATACAATGGGAATAAAAAATATTAGGAATAATAAAACTAGAAGGATGACCTAGACGTTGATGCCATAGAGTCTTATTAGCAGTGGGTTGAGCAGCAAAAAGCATGGGGAGGTCGGGACGATACATGTAAAGCCCGTGGCATAATTCAGCCGCTCTAATCGGCATCTTCGACCGTGGGTCCTGAAATGAACATTTATTAGAAGAAAAGGTAATAATGCAAGAGTTATGGAGGGTAACTTGGGAAACAGATAATAAATTAAAATTTAAAAGGGGAACAAAATAGACATGAGTTAAGGTAAGGGATGGAGAAAGAATGCAAGTGTCGAGACCTTCGGCTGGAACATCCTGACCCGTGGGAAGTCGGATGGAGTGAGGAGTGGCTAGAGGATGAAGCTCGGTGAAAGCTTCCTTGTGGTGGCAGATATGGTGGCTGGCGCCACTGTCTACCACCCAATGAAGGCACCGATTAAAGGAAAAAACAAGGGAAGGGGAAGAAATGTTACCAATGAAATTGACTGAGGGGGACTCGATCGGAGGTGAGGAAGGCATGAGCAAGGTAAGGAGCTTCTGGTATAACTCCGGGGTCAAGCCAGGTACCGGAATTGAAGCCGACGGAGCAACGGCGAGCTGATTGATGCTGGAAGGGGGCTGACCCAGTATGGAGGGCTGGGTCTTGTTTCTCGGGTTGCGACCAGGAGGGTAACCCACTAGAGTCCAACACCGATCACGGGTATGGCCTTCTTTGCCATAGGCTGTGCACTTGAAGGGAGGTTTCGGACGCCCACCAGATCGGACTGCCAAGGCCAAAGTTTCCGATGATGGTGACTGAATGTTGAGCAATCGTTGTTGCTCTTCCTGAAACAGAATCGAAAACACTTTGCTTATGGGTGGGAGAGGGTCCATGGCTAATATTTGAGTACGAAGAGGGGCAAAAGAATCATTGAGACCAAGAAGGAACTGGAACACCCTTTCATCATCGGCTTGCTGCTGGAGAGCTTTGAGGTCAGTGCTCTGTTGAAGATGACTGAGTTCATCCCAAACTTGTTTTATTTGGTTGTAATAATCATGAACGGAATTGGTTGTTTGGTGTAGAGAAGAAAGGGTCCGTTTGAGTTGATAAATCCGGGCATTATTGCCATGGTAAAAATGGGAGGAAAGATCAACCCAAACATCACGTGGGTCCGTATGGTATTCGAGGGAATTGGCGAGAGAGGGGCTGATCGAATTGAGAATCCAAGTAAGGACCATATCCTTTTTCTAGTTCCATTGGGTGTATTCGGGTGTGTTAGGAGTAGGGGGTTTGAGAGTGCCATCAACAAAACTAAGTTTGTTTTTGGCATTGAGGGCTAGGGTCATGGCTTTTTGCCATTTGGGGTAATTGTCGCCGGTTAAGAGGCCATTGACAAGGGTGAGGCTTGGGAAATCTGAGGGGTGAAGGAGATAAGGGGAAGGGAGGGTTGGGTTGGATGATTCGGTCATGGCGGTAGTATACCGTGGTTTAGCCTGATACCATGTTAAGAAAGAAAAGAATGCGTATTGTATAATTCCATATATTTCTGTATTGTGCTGTACAAGGATATATAGATGTACAATGGAATGAAATATGGAAATTACATATAAGGAAACAATCATTTGTAATAGACGCCTAGAAATAAGTAATTCCTGATTTGGTGCAATTTACAACTTTGGAAATATATGATTCTGTCAATAAATGGGATGAAGTTGCATTTGATTAAACCGAAAATTAAATGGAACGACGCGTTTCATTATCTATATGGAGTGAGCCACGTAGGGTGTGCACGGAGACTCCCTTATGGACTGCAAAAAGAATTTCTCTTTAGAAATACAAGGAGACCGCGGGGCACAAGAGGACTCTGTTAGGAACAGAGGGAGATGCGGGGCTGGGGTTGGTTTTTAAAAATAAAAAAATGTGCATGTTTGCTAGCTAGC
This sequence comes from Carya illinoinensis, assembly GCF_018687715.1. NCBI lineage: Eukaryota > Viridiplantae > Streptophyta > Magnoliopsida > Fagales > Juglandaceae > Carya > Carya illinoinensis. Next base: position 31,483,268 of record NC_056757.1, read on the forward strand.
TCGATATATGTTCATTTTAATCTAGATATATAGAATATTTAGTACGGGATCGAGAAAACCAACAAAAATTAAGAAACAGAGGATACAAGGTAAATAATGGATTGAGTCATTGGAGTTGTCCGAACATCACATAATTAGTTCCCGCCAAGAAACAGCACCCGATATGAAGTACGGTTTGTACGACAGTCCACTGTCTAGTTAGCTAGGACGTTAGCCTCCCTTCTGGGTTTTTTGCTTTTTTTTCTACATCTTCTCGTTTCACCCAGCCAGTGAAAAAACCAAAAGCATCAGCTATTGATGTACGTGGTTAATATAAACCAGTAAACCAGCATGAGAACCTGGAAAGACAAGGACAATGGAGCATACATATATACATATATATATATATTAATATATCTATATGTATGTCGCAAAGTTTTGATGATCAGAGTAGTTTTAAGAATTAGGGCCAAAGTAAATGTTGGCTTAGTTTGGATACAGAAATACGGTTTTATCTCATCTCATCACACACCACTTCCACATCAGTGGCGTATTGGTTGTGTAAAAAAATAAGACGAGCTGTGTAGAGCTAAATTTGAAGAGGGGAGAGAATATCAAGCACTATTTGGTACATGAAGCAACATTCTAACTTCAATTTCAACCCCACTTTGTATTAATCTGCTGCTTACATATGCGATCTTTTTGCCTGTAAATTCAACAAGCACATCAAGATATAATAAAGTACCACAAATCAAGGACATGTATTTTGCATAATTTAAAACAACACAGTATGCACTAGCAACCTGCTAGGGCAATAGTAAGTGCATTATGTCAATGGAAAAAAAACTTGGATTATAAAAAAATCCTATTCTATTGCAGCTGAAATAGCAAACTTTTGGGGGCCATGCTTGCACTTGCCTAGTAATAACTGGACCCAAAGTTTGCACTGGGAGTTGCTTCTGCATTTGCTTTTAAGTTATTAGGAATGCTCCACAAATTCTTCTCCCGAAAGATCAGTACCCATCATTCTTCGAAGATTGTATAAAGTATAAACCAAACTCATCTATTAAGTGGGTTGGAGAATTGAAAGAGACCCTAGTTAAGGAACTTGAATCACAATATCATGGCCATGAATCACTGACGATCAATTAAGGAACTTGAATTGAAAGAGACCCTAGTTAAGGAACTTGAATCATAATATCATGGCCATGAATCACTGACGAAAAAAGCTGTGCTGAGTGTCATGCCCCTGTCATGTTGCCTGCAGCACCAAAACCAGCAGCCACAAGAGATTGTGGGTTTAAACTTTCACGTGGGTCTTCAAGGACGTTTTCCTCTGGCAGCTGCCCTACCATATGTGTGCATCTCAGTAGAATACTCTCAGGGGCATCTAAGATCTTGGCATAGAACACAGGAAGTTAATTTATCCTGATCACTCAATTTTATGTGCACATTTATATTTTAAACTTCCTAAACTACCCATCCACTAGAAACCAAGCAAAGATGACAAACATCACTCGCCAATTAAAAGGAGAATTATATAGAAGGAAATGAGATTATACTCACCAATCCAAATGCAATAAAATTCCCAAAAGTAAATATGTGCATGTTTAGGCATTGCATATGCATGTACATATGTATTTGTAGGAATGAAGCACCAAAGTCGGAGGACAATCTTACAGTATTTGAACCAAATTCACAAACAAATTTTTTCATTTTTTTTCCCTTTTATAAGCAGACAAGACAATCCATACACAAATTCACAAGACTTTGATTTGTAAAATCAAAGACAATCATATTCCTTATAAATCGCATGTCCAATAATCCATTAACAAAATTCTTTCCATCTGTCAACCCCAAAAGTTACAAGCAAATCTGCTCTAGCCATTATAGTTTGAGCATAAGTGGTAGTCTAAAATTTATTTGCACAACGTTTGAAGAGAGTAAAGTCTACAGAAAAATGCATTTTGATGTTCTATGGTTGTATAAATTCTAAGTAATTTCTTCTCGAATGGGTAAGCATTTAAAACCTTCGGTTCAAGGCATATCATTTGAAAAATTGTAAATTTGAAGAAGTTATATGTTATTAAAGAAAGGAAAAATATAGTTGCAAGCACAATTGTGCACTAATCTGTGCACCAATGTGATGTGATTGGTCAAAAAATAGATTTTATTGAAAATAATGTTAATTTAAATTTTAAGTATGAATAAATCAGTATTGGTACATAGATTAGTGCGCAACTGTGCTTGTATGTAGCAAAACTCATAAAGAAAAAGTTATTACCTGTTCCAAACCCCAGCACAAAATGGTGCACAAACTTCCCAATATCTGAATGCAACGGCACAAATAAAAGTGGTGTCTTTGTGAATTTACTACAATGAGGAATGCAATTTCAAATAAATAAGGTTAACCGTTGCTGAGCATTCAAGACATGTTCAACTCAATAATCATAAATTACAAGAAAATTTGGTGATATTAAGAAAATGGAGTCTGCACAAATGGGAATATTGTAATGACAAGTTTACAAAAGACAAGTCAGTGATCATAAGATCAAGCACCCTACACTACATATCATGAAACATACACGAATACAGCCGCATGCACCCGCAAATAGGTGAAAACACATGAAAAGTGAAAGAAATTAGATCCTGGTCACAATATTTCATACAAGGGAAGTGTTTTGCACATGGAACGAATGCACAAGATTTACAAGGGACAGAGCATTTTTATTCACTGTTCATGTTCAGTGCATCAAAAGTTCTTAACCACTAACCAATAAATACATCATAAATGCCCATATTCACTGTATTATAACCAAGTGTTTCTAAATAATATTAGAAGACCAAAAAAAAAAAACTAAAATAACGAACTTATAATAAGTTGAAATTTCGAGCAAAAAGTGTTTCTAAGCCTTGTGTGTACATTTAGAATATATATATGTTGCCATCAATAGCACTGGAATGTGCTAGAACTGAAAGTTCTTTGTATATTAAAATCCCTCTTATTTACAATGAGGCAGTGCCTCTGTATTTATATCAATGAAAGAGATAAAAGAAAATATTTACATCAGAAAAGCTGCAGCTAATAAGACAAAGGTCTACTGCGTTTACAAGGGATGGTTGGAGAATATTTTGGAGGATGCTTTGGTTATTGGCTGCTGCAGAGTATGCTGGACAGAGTTGTCATTTTGTGCTGTCTGCACACCAACTGCTGTATGGTGCATGCTGCAGGTTGTGTTGCTGGAGCAGGTTTCATGCACACTGCTGGTTGTGCATTACTTGTATGTTGCAAGTCAGGTATTGCATTAGTGGCTTGAACAGACCCCCTCAAGTCAAGCGGCAATGAAGACAAGCGTAGACTTGAACACAAGTGTTGAAACCGTGAAGAAGACAAGGGTTTTGTGAGGAGATCTGCTACCTGGTCTTTTCCAGAAATGAATGCAACTTGCAAAGATTTGTTGAGAACTCTGTTTCTCACAAAATGAAAATCAATCTCAACATGCTTTGTTCGAGCATGGAAGACAGGATTGGATGATAAATACGTGGCCACCAAGTTGTCACAATACAATACTGGAGCAGCTTGTAGGTTGATGCCGAGATCTCGACATAGGTGTTGGACCCAGATGATTTCTGCAGTGGCATTAGCTACTGATTTGAACTCAGCCTCGGTTGATGACCTTGCTATGGTTTGCTGCTTTTTTGAGGACCATGAGATCAGATTGCATCCGGAGTAAACACAGTAAGCACTTGTTGACCTTCTGTCATCTGGGCACCCAGCCCAATCCGAATCAGAAAATGCAATGAGATTCATTGAGGGGGATCGAGAAAAACTTAATCCAAGCTGAGATGTGTTCTTAAGATACCTAAGTATCCTTTTTACTGCTTGCCAATGAGGGACTCTTGGAGTGTGCATGTACTGGCAGACTTTACTTACTGCAAAGGCTAAGTCTGGCCTTGTAAATGACAAATATTGGAGGGACCCTACTGTACTTCTGTAGAGAGTAACATCTTCAAATGGATTACCTAAATGCATGCTGAGTTTTTCCGAAGTTGCCATTGGGGTCTTGACTAGTTTTGCTAGTGTCATGTTTGTCCTGTCCAACAAGTCAGCAATATACTTCTTCTGAGTTAGTAACATTGAACCATCTGAGTTATGTGTTACTTCAATTCCTAAAAAGAAATGAAGCCTGCCGAGGTCTGTAATTGGAAAATCTGACCGTAATGCATGAATGAGGTCATTAATGAGCTGCATGTTGGATCTCGTAACAAGAAGGTCATCTACGTAAACTAGTACATAGAGACATGCAGAACCATTAATTTGAACAAATAAGGAGCTATCAGCAGATGAAATATTGAACCCAAGATCAATGAGTTTCTGACTTAGCCGAGAATACCAGGCTCTTGGTGATTATTTCAGGCCATAGATGGCTTTCCTTAGTTTGCAAACATGATGAGGAAATTGCGGATGTGAGAAGCCAGGTGGTTGGTTCATGTAAACTGTTTCAGATAACGGTCCATGGAGGAAAGCATTTTGAACATCATATTGTTGGACAGGCCATCCATTTGTCACGGCAAAGGCTAGAACAAGTCTAATGGTAGTGGCTTTAACCACAGGGCTGAATGTTTGATCATAATCCAAACCACATTGTTGAAGAAATCCTTTTGCGACTAAACGTGCCTTCCTCCTTTCTATTTTACCATCGGCAAGTTGTTTGGTGCGAAATATCTACTTGCATGACACTACATTTTGAGCTTCAGAGGCAGGTACGAGTGACCAAGTATCATTTGCTAGAAGAGCATTGAACTCTCTTGACATGGCTTCTCTCCATTCCTTAAACTACTGTGCAACAGAAAAACATGTGGGTGTTTCTGGGATAGGGGAGTTGGTTGAGAGATGAGATTGAGGAGGTGGCCACCAAATGGTGCCATCATTAAATTGACGTGGTCGTATTGAACCAGTTCTTGAGCGAGTTGCCATTGCATGTGCTGGTTGAGTAGGGATTGGTGCAAATGGTTGTGATGGAGGCTGTGAAGAGGAGGTTGGAATTGGACCTAAAATGCTTTGGGTCTGTTGTGGTTGTTGTGAGGGGAAAACAACAATGGGAAGGACAGCTTTGGGAGGCTCGGATGTTTTTAATGTGGTGAAGTTGAGAGTATCTTTTAAAGGGAAGTGGGTTTCATTGTGTTTTATGTCTTTGGAAATGTAGATTCTTTTGGAGGGAATGTGGTAACATATTGATCCTTTGTGAGCTGGGCTTAGACCCAAGTATACGCACTCCACTGCCCTATAATCAAACTTATGTTTATTATAGGGCCTGGTTAAAGGCCAACAGGCCGAACCAAAAACTAGCAGAGATGTGTAATCTGGTTCCTTTTTATGAAGAATGAAGAAAGGGGAGGTGTGGTTTAGAGAAGGGAATGGCAATATGTTAATTAATCGCACAACGTGTTGAAAGGCATAGGGCCAAAATGTCAAAGGAATTGAAGCATGTGCAAGGAGCGCAAGGCCAGAGTCGACAATGTGCCTATGCTTTCTTTCCACAATGCCATTTTGAGTATGAGCATGGGGACATGTTACACGATGAGTAATTCCAGCAGTGGAAAGAGTGTCAGTGAATGATCTGAATTCCCCACCCCAGTCCATTTGAAGTTGCTTAATTTTAGTGCTGAATTGTAACTCAACGTGAGACTTAAATTTCAGAAAAATTGACAAAGCTTGGGACTTGTTTTGAAGAGGAAATAACCAGGTATACCGAGAGTGATCATCTACAAAGGAAATATAAAATTTAAAACCATCAGGAGAAACATGAGGTGCAGGTCCCCACAAATCACTAAAAACTAAATCAAAAGGAGAATAAGACTTTGTATTTCTAGTATATGTGGGTACACGATGGTGCTTGGCCATGGCACAAGCATTACAGAAATACATTGAAGACATTTTCTCAAAAGGAAGACCATGCTGAAGTAAAACAGTTTGAACAACTTTAAAGGATGGGTGGCCAAGACGTGAATGCCACATTGGGATGGAAGAGAGAGAGCTTGTGTTGGCCTGAGGAGATGGAGGTGATAGAGTGTAGAGACCATCACGGGTTGTTCCTTGGAGCAATATGTTCCCGGTGTTGCAGTCCTTTACATGAAAATGATCAGAAAAGAATTGGAAAAAGACATTATTGTCAGAACAAAACTGTTTAACTGAAAGGAGATTTTTAGTGAATGATGGAACACAAAGTAATTTATTTAAAAGAAAGTTTGATGAAGAATGTGGAAGAAGGGCTGAACCAGTATGGGAGATTGGGACAGATGACCCATCACCAACTTGAAGTTGCTCTGCACCAGCATATTCAGCAGATTGAAGATTGAGATTAGCAAGCTCACTCGTGATGTGGTTTGTTGCTGCTGTGTCAGGATACCAAGTGGCATCGGTGGGATGGGTAGAGGCAGTGTAATGGGTTGAGGCAGGAGCTATTGAGGTGTATGCTTGGTTAAATCTGTATATGCATGTGAGGGCTATATGCCCCACCCTGTTGCAAACTTGACATACTGGTCTTGAGTCAGTTTGAGAGGTAAAGGGAGTAGAGGAAGGTATACCTGTAAAGCCATTGGGAGAGGAGGACCCTCGGCCCCTGTAGTTGTTGCGAGCCCCACGACCTCTATTAATGTTTCGACCACGAAAACCTCAACCTTGTGAGGTGCCACGAGCAGTGAAATTTGCTTCAGGAGAAAAGACTGCTGCATTTGCTGAATGATGTTGCAATCTAGCCTCATGTGCAAGGAGATGTGCTAGTAATGATTCAGTGGGTATGGGATCAAGTCGTGTAGTGACAGATGAAACCAAAGCATCATAGTCTGGTCCAAGACTAGCTAAAAGATATGGAACAAATTCAGATGCGGGTAAGGGACGTCCAGCTGTTGCCATTGTATTAGCAAGCAGTTTGGCACGTTGAAAATAAGCAGAGATAGATTCTGTTCCTTTCTTAAGTGAGGCCAGCTGGAATTGTGTTTGAACAATACGTGCTTGAGAGGAAGATGCATATGTAGAGGCTAAAGATAGCCATACCTCTCGAGCGGATGAGCAGCCTATTACTTGTGCAATTATAGGTTCAGATAATGAAGATATAAGTGCAGACATGACAAATTGGTCTTGTTGAGCCCAGGTTTCATACTCGGGATTTGATTCACCAGTGGGAAGTACTGGAGGAGGAGCTACAGAAGAGCCATCAACAAACTTATATAGACCTTGGCCTCTTAAGTAAGGGACAAGTTGCACTTTCCAGAGAAGGTAGATCTCGGGTGTTAGCTTTACTGAAAGTATGTGAGAAAAATTTGATGGAGGGAGGGAGGGAGAAGAAGAAGGTGTTGATGAAGAGGAAAGAGTGCCTGTGAACTCAGACATGATAAAAGAATGGATAGAACTTAAAAAAAAAAAAAGGATAGACGATTAGTCTTTGGTATGCTCTGATACCATGC